>NC_069502.1:3379547-3584547 GCF_027579735.1 Bombina bombina | reverse complement strand
TCATCTTCGTATCACAATACTCTAAACAGAGTTTGGAAATGCAAAAAAATTTACGCAGACATTGGCCTGTGTTAAAAAAATGTAATCCCAATATTTCGGAATTTGCTAACATGCCCATGCCTGCATACAAGCGCAATAGTAATTTATGTGACAAGCTTATCAGAGCAGATATTGGTACTTCAATACTTTCAAAACAAACATACATCTCAGAGGCTCATAAAGGATGTTTTCCCTGCCTACAGTGCTCGAATTGTAATTCTATAATTAAGGGATCTCAATTTTCCCATTCTCTTACGGGGAAAAAATTTAATATAAGAGGGTATTTTACCTGTGATTGGAAATACGCTATATATATGATTAAATGACCATGTGGGCGTGCCTATGTTGGCAAGACCACAAGGATGGTCAGAGAAAGAATAGTAGAACACAAAAGTAATATCAGACATAAGGAATTAACATCTCCTGTCGTTAGCCATTTTTTAGAAGCAGGACACACAATCAGTCAATTGCGTTTTCAAATTATTGATCATATTGAGAGACCTAGGAGGGGAGGAGATAGGGAATTGAGACTTAAACAGAAAGAAGCTTTTTGGATCATTAAGCTAGATACATTATCACCAAATGGTATGAATAAAGAGATCAATTGGTCGGTATTTTATTAAAGGAGATCCATTTTATTCTGCTCTTGTGAGGTATAATAAGCTAGATGGTGTGATATGATTTGACCTTCTGTTGGTTTGTATAGGTAATGTATTGCATTTGATTAATATATAAGGATTATACTGCTGCTCCAAATATGTCACTTTATCTTTGTATTTATTTTTGTTTGTTTTTAATTGATATGTAATGAATAAAAATAGCCACTAGGTGGTAGCATACTCAGTTGTGCACAGGTAAATGGGTGTGTCTTTAGGGTTAATTTGTTGGTTATTTAAGGCATACAGGATGTGATGTACATATGCATGATTAAGGGGTTGACCCACGAAACGTTGCTTTTTTGTTTCTTGTCTCTGCAATAAAATATATGATATGAAGTAAGGTGCTGCTATTTCTTGGACTGATATGGAGGAGTCCACCCAGGAAAGGACAACTGTGACCAAAGGCTTCTCCTTTAGCTGTTCAGAGGATGAGGATAAATCACCCAAGGTCTGCCCCCGACAGGACCTGAGGTGTGAGCGTTTTTCCGGCCATGTAGGACAAGACTTCAACAGGTGGCCCTGTAACCCACAATAGAGTCTTAGCCCCTCCACCCTCTGCCACGGAGAGACACATGAGTCCCATCTGCATCAGCTCAGCAGTACCTGGTGACTCAGGACCAGTAGGCATGGGAGGAGAGGGAGGCATGGGTGGGAACGAACATGTAGGAGACAACGAAACAGGAGGCTTCCACAAGCGCTCCTTGAAAGAGGGCTTTCCTCTGAGTCTGATGTCAATTAGGATCAAAAAAGACACCAATGCCTCCAGATCCTCTGGTAAATCTCTGGCAGCAACTTAGTCTTTAATCACATCAGAGAGCCCATGAAAGAAGGCGGCAACAAGGGCTTTATTGTTCCAACCTACCTCTGCAGCAAGCGTACCGAACTCAATGGCATACTGAGCAACAGATCTTGTACCTTGCTGAATGGACATGTGTCGTTTAGCAGCAGAGGAGGAGCGAGCTGGAACATCAACTACCCTTCGAAAGGAGGCCACAAATTCAGAGTAATTTGAAATTAACAGGTTTATTAGTCTCCCACAAGGGATTAGCCCAGGAGAGAGCTGTGTCAGAGAGTAACGAGATGAGAAATCCCACCTTAGCTCTGTCAGAGGGAAACGCTTGAGGTAACATCTCAAATTAAATGCCCACCTTGTTCAAAAACCCTCTGCACTGAATAGGATCACCTCCATATCGCTGAAGTAGAGGTGCAGAACCGGACATGCTGCTGGTAGGACTAGGTGCAGCAGCGGAAACAAGAGCAGCCATAACTTGCGGGACACTTTGGTCCAAATGTGCAGTGCGAGTCAGCAGGGTTTGCAAGGTTAGTGCAAATTGATCCAAGAGGTGATCCTGTTCATCCATCCTGGAAATGATGGTAGGTAAAGGTGGATTATTAGCACCATCAGGATTCATGTCCCTTGCATAATGTCAGGGTGCCAGGAATTAGACTGAGACAAGAAGTGCAAAAATAATCACACCTTTATTAATAGCAAAAAATAATAAAAATTCCACAAGTCAAATAACAAGCCAGGTGTCAAAACCAGAGCTGGTAGTCAGACGAGCTGAGTCAGGAGCCAAAGCGAATAGTCAGATGAGCCGTAATCAGGAACAAGGAGAACAGAAGAGTCAGGAACAAGCCAGGGATCAGGAACCAGGAGGGATGTTAGACAGCCAGGTAATACACAGGAACTGGAACTCACAAACAGGTCTGAGACAACGCAAGGGCAAAGCATACTGAACGGAGGCCCGTAAAATAATAAGTGATGACATCACAATTCTGAGACTGCAACCTGTCTCACATGGATGATGTACACCAGTCTGGCCTTAAAAGGGCATGCAGGAAATGAGCAGCATCACACACTATGCACCCGAGTCAGCAAGAGAGGTGAGTAAAATGGCTGCCAGCAGCACATGGCAAACAAAGCAGGGAAAAAACCCTGACATGTAGGTTGCAGTGATGTTAGGGACAGCAGATTAGGGGTTAATAATATTTAACTAGTGTTTGCAATGCGGGAGTACGGCAGTTTAGGAATTAATATGTTTATTATAGTGGCGGCGATGTCGGGAGTGGCAGATTAGGGGTTAATAATTTTATTTTAGTGTTTGCGATGCGGGAGGGCCTCGGTTTAGGGGTAATAGGTAGTTTATGGGTGTTAGTGTACTTTTTAGCACTTTAGTTATGAGTTTTATGTTACGGCTTTGTAGCCTAAAACCCATAACTACTGACTTTCAGTTTACAGTACGGATCTTGTAGTTATGGGCTGTACCGCTCACTTTTTGGCCGGATAGGCAAACTTGTAATACCGGTGCTATGGAAGTCCTATTGAAAAAGGACTTTTGAAAGCTGCGGTAGTTACATTGCGTTAAGGGCAAAAAAGTGTGCGGTACAGATATACCTGCAAAACTCGTAATACCAGCGGTAGTGAAAAAGCAGCGTTATGAAGCTTTTTCACTCATAATGCATAACTCGTAATCTAGCCGATTGTTTGCTACGCATAAAGTTACATTTTTGATCAAATGCTTAAAAAGGGAAGGAGAGGGTTTACTAACATTAAGTGCCGGGCGTGGCATGAAATGTGAAAGAAGTCACTTCCAGTCTGCTGTTTTTATAACTTTTGTGATGGAAGTTTGAATAAAATTGAAATTTTTATTATCCCCTTCTGCTTGATGCCTTTTTTTTCTAGTCATTGGCTCATCAGATGGTTTCAGCTAGATGCTAGTAGCATAGTTGCCAACATTTCAAAAATATTTCCAGGGACACTTTGCAGCTATCAATTACCTGCATTGAAATTTTAACCACACCCCCTGCCCTAAAGCTCCGCCCACTTTGCCAAACCCACATAATTAGCATAATTAAGCTCCGCCTATTTATTATGGTGGGAAAAAAAGCTAAATAAAGAACCAGTTTAAAAGATTACATGCCCTTATGTCTCACTCCTGTGCAGACTCAAAATGGATCATTCAAACAAAAGTCACATTCTGTGGCTTTGTATTTAGAAATTAGCAGTCTGACTTTAATATATATACAATATTATATATAACATGGGGAGCAGTTATAGGTGCAGTTAGGGGAGGGGACATATGGAGCAGTTATAGGTGTATTTAGGGGAGGGGACATAGGGAGCAGTTAGGGGAGGGGACATGAGGAGCAGTTATAGGTGCAGTTAGGGGAAGGACATGGGGAGCAATTATAAGTGCAGTTAGGGAGGGGACATGAGGAGCAGTTAGTGGAGGAGACATAGTGAGCAGTTATAGGTGAAGTAAGGGAGGTCACAAGAAGCAATTATTGATCATTAACAGTTATAGCTAGCAGAATTTACACATTTAATATGTTTACATGTAACTGGAATGTAGAAAAAAATACATGTTTGCACAACTCCAAGCTATATTTGTGGCGATTAAAAGGTCTGTACAAGTTGGATTTAGAGGGAGAAAAACATTTGAATGCAATATATTTGTAACCTTTCATATGCCAGACAGAATTACCCTCTGTGCACCACAGCATCTCTGGAAGCAAGGAGTTAATCACTTAGGGGTTGGTCTTGTTTAAGTAAATGAATCTCTCCCCTGTATGTATCACCATTTCACTGAGTTACTCACATGCTGTGCTTTGTAATAGTAAAGGTTAAGTGCCATAAAAGTCCCATATTTGTTCTAATAATTCATCCACCATTTCTATCTCACATGCAGCTCACACGCAATTTAACTCAGACAGCAACAAGTTAATAGGTGACTTTTGTTACCTCCTCAGAACTCCGTGATCTAAAATAAATTATGAGACCCCAGCAGCTGACAGGCATTCCACCCAAACACTGACACCATGGGATATGCTCTCTGCATCGTCTGGTGATCACAAGGAATGCATTTTTGTTATGCGCAGCATTCAGTTCCCTGATGCTGTTGTACAGTTTATTTTCCCATCTAAATAATAACTTTCAAGGAAGCACATACAGTATTTGCAAGTTGGCTTCTGTAGTGTACTATATAAATGGTAAATGCTGAATTATTTAAATGATAAATTTGTTCAGAATAAAGTAAAACTATACTTCATGAACAGTAAAACAGTAGCAGACAACGTTAACTGCGAGAATAATTGAAAACTTTATCTGGGGCTTTATTTTTACTTGCATATGAAGGGACAAATATATTGCTGGGGGTGAGGAATAAAAAAGCGAGACAGACACAATACACTTTAAAAAATAAAATACCTTTGTGTATTTAAGATAATAAACTGGCTTACACTGTGCAGATCAGGAGACTAAGGAGTTGTGCTGTTTACCATCACACCAGTTACACGCTGCACGGAGGTATCAATCAGAGGCACATCAACAACCGTTACCCGCGCCAAATGTGATGTCACTGCACAGCCAGCTGATGGGGAGGAGAAACTGACTTTTTTTTTTAATATAACAAACTTTATTAACAAAACACTGTCAGTTAACTCAAGTGATTTATAAGCCACAAAACGGTTGCCGGGACAGTCCGGGACATTTAAATGGCCGGGACTGGGTCCCAAATTCCGGGACTGGGTCCCAAATTCCGGGACTGTCCCGGCAAAAACGGGACAGTTGGCAACTATGCATCTCCGTGGAGATGTTGCCTGTGCAACGGCAAAGAGAATGACTGGGGTGGGCGGAGCCTAGGAGGGATCATGTGACCAGCTTTGCTGGGACTCTTTGCCATTTCCTGTTGGGGAAGAGAATATCCCACAAGTAAGGATGACGCCGTGGACCGGACACACCAATGTTGGAGAAAAGGTATTGGCGCACATCCATTTTCAAAAGCACAACATATTTTTTGAACTGCTGCAAAAAATTGCCTGCAAACAACATCAAGGAACAACTATTCATTTTAAATAAAATTGGGATCTTAGTCACACAATATGGCCATATTTTGCTTAGCCAGTCAACACTTACAAGGTGCCCCAATATAGACTAGTCCTAACACTACAGTCCTTTGCCTCAGAGGGCTCAATCATTCCTGCTTTTACTCTTCATAATAGAATGAGACTCCCTGGCTTAATATTCACAACTCTATTACACTGTCATGAGCACACCTGAGCTTAGGTGTATTAAAACATAATCAGGGAGACTGACCATCTCCCATTGGTTAAGGCACCCCACCCAAGCTCAGGTGTGCTCATGACAGTGTAATGTATTACATACAGTTTGGAATAACTTTTCACTGCTATCTCTTCACGACACTTGGAGACATCTTCACCCCCATAAAAAAAGATTACACCTTTTTCTCAAGCCCCAATAAATCCTATTCTAGGACCGACTACATAATGACAGATAATCTTTACTTACTAAATCTTAGATACACACGAATTATCCCTATTAGCTGGTCAGTTCCTTCACCTGGCCTTCTATACCAATATGCCCGTTCCAATGGAGGTTGGACGAAACGTTATTATCAGATCCTTTGATAAGAATAGACGTAGAAAGAGCACTACAAGAGTATTTCACCTTTAATGTACATCACCCAATACCACTTGGGAGGCCCATAAATGTGTTTTACGGGGAATCTTGATGAAACACAAAGCTATAAAAAACAAGCAAGCAAGGCAAAAATATATAACATTGACCCAGACAATAGCAAATTTAGACTACACCCACAAAAGACATCTGACAGACCTGACAACCCAGCAAAAACTAGATCAAGCTAGACAGTAACTTAATGAGTTCTTAGACATTAAAGCTCAAAATATAGCTTTCTTTTTGCGTTAAAAATATCATATACAAGGTAATAAGCAGGGTAGATTGTTGGCGAGAGCCCTTAGGCACAAAATAACCTCATCTTATATACACTCTCTGACAACTACCGACTTGATCAATACAACAAACTCACAAAAAATATCCAAATAATTCTGTCATTACTATACCAGACTGTACAATCTATTCCCCAACTGCGACAAGGAGAGTCATAGGCAGGAATGTGAGAAATACCTTGCAAAGATACAACTTCCTCAAATTTATCCCGACCAGTCCCAATCCCTAAGTCAACCCATCACCCTCCAAAAGCTAGAACTAGCCATTAAGTCACTTAAACAGTGAAAGAGCCCAGGTCCAGATGGAAATAGCAATTTTTATTATAAACAATTTAAACATCTACTTTCCCCACATCTCCTAAAATTATTCAATCATATAAGCCCAGATCATCCGTTCCCATCTAGTATGCTAGCAGCAAATATAACGGTCCTCCCTAAGCTAGGTAAATCGACTGAAATCCCCTCCAATTTTAGACCTATCTCTTTACTTAATGTCAATATAAAACTATATTCCAAGATACTGGACAACAGACTCAAAGACTTTCTCCCCCACTTAATACATAATGACCAGACAGGCTTTGTACCACAAAGAGAAGCAAAAGACAACACAGTTAGCATGAAATCCTGACACTTTTTATCTTGACAGACGCTAAAAAGGCGTTTGACCGCCTAGACTGGACTTTTCTGATGTGCTCTCTCTACAAATTTGGCCCCCCAACAGAATTCATATCCAAAATCTTATCACTATACATGACACCCTCTGCCAAGATTAAAGTTAATGACTTACTCTCAGACTCCTTCCCTATACGTACAGAACTAGGCAGGAGTGCCCTCTTTTGCCCCTCTTATTTGTACTCTCCATGGAAGTGCTGGCCACTGTTTTACGTGCCTCTCAGCATGTTGAAGGCATACAAATTAAAACCTCTGAATACAAATTAGCGTTATTTGCCGACAACCTTCTCATGACTCTCACAAACCCATTAGGATCCCTAGCAACAGCCCACTCCATTCTCATGACATATGGTTTCAAATCAAATTTTTCCATCATTTTTGGTAAATCAGACATCCTTCCTATACACATAGCAAAAGAAGACTTAAAATCTATTTCCTTGATCGCGCCATTCTCCTTCAGTTCTCATTCTCTAAAGTACCTAGGTATTCACCTATCCCCAAACTTGACAGAATTGGTTAAATTGAACTATGAAACACTTACATCTCACATAATCGCAAGTGTGGAGCAATGGGCCATTAAACCTATCTCATGGTTGGGGAGGATTGGGGCAGCAAAAATGACACTACTGCCCAAAATCTTATATGTCACAGACGGTTCCTATCCCTCTTCCTAACTACAGGTAGCCCTCAGTTTACACCGGGGTTAGGTTCCAGAAGGAATGGTTGTAAATCGAAACCGTTGTAAATTGAAACCCAGTTTATAATGTAAGTCAATGGGAAGTGAGGGAGTTAGGTTCCAGGCCCCTCTCAAAATTGACATAAGTAACACCTAATACATTATTTTTAAAGCTTTGAAATGAAAACTTTAAATGCTAAACGGCATTATAAACCTAATAAAATAGATTGTAGCATCATCAAACTAACTGCTAGATTTAGAGTTTGGCGTTAGCCGTCAAAACCAGAGTTAGGGGCTCCTAACGCTGGTTTTGGCCGCCCACTGGTATTTAGAGTCAGTCATGAAAGGGTCTAACGCTCACTTTGCAGCCGCGACTTTTCCATACCGCAGATCCCCCTACGCCATTTGCGTATCCTATCTTTTCAATGGGATCTTTCTAACGCTGGTATTTAGAGTCTTGGCTGAAAAGAGCGTTAGAAATCTAACGACAAGACTCCAGCCGCAGCAAAAAGCCAGGAGTTAAGAGCTTTCTGGGCTAACGCCGGTTCATAAAGCTCTTAACTACTGTGCTCTAAAATACACTAACACCCATAAACTACCTATGCACCCCTAAACCGAGGCCCCCCCCCATCGCCGCCACTCTAATAATTTTTTTTAACCCCTAATCTGCCGACCGCACACCGCCGCCACCTACATTATACTTATGTACCCCTAATCTGCTGCCCCTAACACCGCCGACCCCTATATTATATTTATTAACCCCTAATCTGCCACCCCCAACGTCGCCGCCACCTACCTACACTTATTAACCCCTAATCTGCCGACCGGACCTCACCGCTACTATAATAAATGTATTAACCCCTAATCCGCCTCACTCCCGCCTCAATAACCCTATAATAAATACTATTAACCCCTAATCTGCCCTCCCTAACATCACCGACACCTAACTTCAAGTATTAACCCCTAATCTGCCGACCGGACCTCGCCGCTACTCTAAAAAATGTATTAACCCCTAAAGCTAAGTCTAACCCTAACACTAACACCCCCCTAAGTTAAATATAATTTTTAAATAACTAAATAAAATAAATCTTATTAAATAAATTATTCCTATTTAAAGCTAAATACTTACCTGTAAAATAAATCCTAATATAGCTACAATATAAATTATAATTATATTGTAGCTATTTTAGGATTAATATTTATTTTACAGGTAACTTTGTATTTATTTTAACTAGGTACAATAGCTATTAAATAGTTAATAACTATTTAATAGCTACCTAGTTAAAATAATTACAAAATGACCTGTAAAATAAATCCTAACCTAAGTTACAATTAAACCTAACACTACACTAGCAATAAATTAATTAAATAAACTACCTACAATTACCTACAATTATCTACAATTAAACCTAACACTACACTATCAATAAATTAATTACATACAAATACCTACAAATAAATACAATTAAATAAACTAACTAAAGAACAAAAAAAAAAAAAAGAACTATCGGCTAGATTTAGAGTTCTGCGGCCAAAGGGGTGCGTTAGCTACGCGTGCTTTTTTCCCCCCGCACCTTTTAAATACCGCTGGTATTTAGAGTTCACAGAATGGCTGCGTTAGGCTCCAAAAAAGGGAGCGTAGAGCATATTTACCGCCACTGCAACTCTAAATACCAGCGTTGCTTACGGACACGGCCAGCTTCAAAAACGTGCTCGTGCACGATTCCCCCATAGAAAACAATGGGGCAGTTTGAGCTGAAAAAAAACCTAACACCTGCAAAAAAGCAGCGTTCAGCTCCTAACGCAGCCCCATTGTTTCCTATGGGGAAACACTTCCTATGTCTGCACCTAACACCCTAACATGTACCCGAGTCTAAACACCCCTAACCTTACACTTATTAACCCCTAATCTGCCACCCCCGCTATCGCTGACCCCTGCATATTATTATTAACCCCTAATCTGCCGCTCCGTACACCGCCGCAACCTACATTATACCTATGTACCCCTAATCTGCTGCCCCTAACACCGTCGACCCCTATATTATATTTATTAACCCCTAATCTGCTGCCCCCAACGTCGCCTCCACCTACCTACAATAATTAACCCCTAATCTGCCGACCGGAACTCACCGCTACTATAATAAATGTATTAACCCCTAAAGCTAAGTCTAACCCTAACACTAACACCCCCCTAACTTAAATATAATTTAAATCTAACGAAATAAATTAACTATTATTAAATAAATTATTCCTATTTAAAGCTAAATACTTACCTGTAAAATAAATCCTAATATAGCTACAATATAAATTATAATTATATTGTAGCTATTTTAGGATTAATATTTATTTTACAGGCAACTTTGTAATTATTTTAACCAGGTACAATAGCTATTAAATAGTTAATAACTATTTAATAGTTACCTAGTTAAAATAATTACAAAATTACCTGTAAAATAAATCCTAACCTAAGTTACAATTAAACCTAACACTACACTATCAATAAATAAATTAAATAAAATACCTACAATTACCTACAATTAAACCTAACACTACACTATCAATAAATTAATTAAATACAATACCTACAAATAAATACATTTAAATAAACTAACTAAAGTACAAAAAATAAAAAAGAACTAAGTTACAAAAAATAAAAAAATATTTACAAACATTAGAAAAATATTACAACAATTTTAAACTAATTACACCTACTCTAAGCCCCCTAATAAAATAACAAAGCCCCCCAAAATAAAAAAATGCCCTACCCTATTCTAAATTAAAAAAGTTCAAAGCTCTTTTACCTTACCAGCCCTTAAAAGGACCTTTTGTGGGGCATGCCCCAAAGAATTCAGCTCTTTTGCCTGTAAAAGAAAAATACAACCCCCCCAACATTACAACCCACCACCCACATACCCCTAATCTAACCCAAACCCCCTTAAATAAACCTAACACTAAGCCCCTGAAGATCATCCTACCTTCACCACGCCGGGTTCACCGATCGATCCAGAAGAGCTCCTCCGATGTCTTGATCCAAGCCCAAGCGGGGGGCTGAAGATGTCCATGATCCGACTGAAGTCTTCATCCAAGCGGGAGCTGAAGAGGTCCATGATCGGGCTGAAGTCTTCTATCAAGCGGCATCTTCAATCTTCTTTCTTCCGGATCCATGTTCATCCCGCCGACGCGGAACATCCATCTTCACCGACGACTTCCCGACGAATGACGGTTCCTTTAAGGGACGTCATCCAAGATGGCGACCCTCGAATTCCGATTGGCTGATAGGATTCTATCAGCCAATCGGAATTAAGGTAGGAAAATTCTGATTGGCTGATGGAATCAGCCAATCAGAATCAAGTTCAATCCGATTGGCTGATCCGATCAGCCAATCAGATTGAGCTCGCATTCTATTGGCTGTTCCGATCAGCCAATAGAATGCGAGCTCAATCTGATTGGCTGATTGGATCAGCCAATCGGATTGAACTTGATTCTGATTGGCTGATTCCATCAGCCAATCAGAATTTTCTTACCTTAATTCCGATTGGCTGATAGAATCCTATCAGCCAATCGGAATTCGAGGACCGCCATCTTGGATGACGTCCCTTAAAGGAACCGTCATTCGTCGGGAAGTAGTCGGTGAAGATGGATGTTCCGGGTCGGCGGGATGAACATGGATCCGGAAGAAAGAAGATTGAAGATGCCGCTTGATAGAAGACTTCAGCCCGATCATGGACCTCTTCAGCTCCCGCTTGGATGAAGACGTCAGCCCGATCATGGACCTCTTCAGCTCCCGCTTGGATGAAGACATCAGTCGGATCATGGACATCTTCAGCCCCCCGCTTGGGCTTGGATCAAGACATCGGAGGAGCTCTTCTGGATCGATCGGTGAACCCGGCGTGGTGAAGATAAGGTAGGATGATCTTCAGGGGCTTAGTGTTAGGTTTATTTAAGGGGGGTTTGAGTTAGATTAGGGGTATGTGGGTGGTGGGTTGTAATGTTGGGGGGGGTTGTATTTTTCTTTTACAGGCAAAAGAGCTGAATTCTTTGGGGCATGCCCCACAAAAGGTCCTTTTAAGGGCTGGTAAGGTAAAAGAGCTTTGAACTTTTTTAATTTAGAATAGGGTAGGGCATTTTTTTATTTTGGGGGGCTTTGTTATTTTATTAGGGGGCTTAGAGTATGTGTAATTAGTTTAAAATTGTTGTAATATTTTTCTAATGTTTGTAAATATTTTTTTATTTTTTGTAACTTAGTTCTTTTTTATTTTTGTACTTTAGTTAGTTTATTTAATTGTATTTATTTGTAGGTATTGTATTTAATTAATTTATTGATAGTGTAGTGTTAGGTTTAATTGTAACTTAGGTTAGGATTTATTTTACAGGTAATTTTGTAATTATTTTAACTAGGTAGCTATTAAATAGTTATTAACTATTTAATAGCTATTGTATCTGGTTAAAATAAATACAAAGTTGCCTGTAAAATAAATATTAATCCGAAAATAGCTACAATATAATTATTATTTATATTGTAGCTATATTAGGGTTTATTTTACAGGTAAGTATTTAGCTTTAAATAGGAATAATTTATTTAATAAGAGTTAATTTATTTCGTTAGATAAAAATTATATTTAACTTAGGGGGGTGTTAGGGTTAGAATTAGCTTTAGGGGTTAAAAAATTTATTAGAGTAGCGGTGAGCTCCGGTCGGCAGATTAGGGGTTAATGCTTGAAGTTAGGTGTCGGCGATGTTAGGGAGGGCAGATAAGGGGTTAATACTATTTATTATAGGGTTATTGAGGCGGGAGTGAGGCGGATTAGGGGTTAATAACTTTATTATAGTAGCGGTGCGGTCCGGTCGGCAGATTAGGGGTTAATAAGTGTAGGTAGGTGGCGGCGACGTTGGGGGGGGGCAGATTAGGGGTTAATAAATATAATATAGGTGTTGGCGATGTTAGGCGCAGCAGAATAGGGGTACATAGGGATAATGTAGGTTGCGGCGGTGTACGGAGCGGCAGATTAGGGGTTAAAAAAATTTATTAGAGTGGCGGCGGTCTGGGGGGGCCTCGGTTTAGGGGTACATAGGTAGTTTATGGGTGTTAGTGTACTTTAGAGCACAGTAGTTAAGAGCTTTATAAACCGGCGTTAGCCCAGAAAGCTCTTAACTACTGACTTTTTTCTGTGGCTGGAGTTTTGTCATTAGATTTCTAACGCTCACTTCAGCCACGACTCTAAATATCGGCGTGAGAAAGATCCCATTGAAAAGATAGGATACGCAAATGGCGTAGGGGGATCTGCGGTATGGAAAAGTTGCGGCTGCAAAGTGAGCATTAGACCCTTTCCTGACTGACTCCAAATACCAGAGGGCGGTAAAAACCAGCGTTAGGAGCCTCTAAAGCTGGTTTTGACGGCTACTGCCAAACTCTAAATCTAGGCCTAAGTTACAAAAAATAAAAAAATAATTTACAAACATTAGAAAAAGATTTCAACAATTTTAAGCTAATTACACCTACTCTAAGCCCCCTAATAAAATAACAAAGCCCCCCAAAATAAAAAAATGCCCTACCCTATTCTAAAATACAAATAGAAAAGCTCTTTTACCTTATCAGCCCTTAAAAGGGCCTTTTGCGGGGCATGCCCCAAAGAATTCAGCTCTTTTGCCTGAAAAAAAAAAACATACAATACCCCCCCCAACATTACAACCCACCACCCACATACCCCTAATCTAACCCAAACCCCCCTTAAATAAACCTAACACTAAGTCCCTGAAGATATCCCTACCTTATCTTCACCACGCCGGGTATCACCGATCCGTCCAGAGGAGCCTCCGAAGTCTTCATCCAAGCCCAAGCGGGGGCTGAAGAAGTCCATCATCGGGCTGAAGTCTTGATCCAAGCGGGCGCTGAAGAAGTCCATCATCGAGCTGAAGTCTTGATCCAAGCGGGCGCTTAAGAGGTCCATCATCGGGCTGAAGTCTTATATCAAGCGGCATCTTCAATCTTCTTTCTTCCGGAGCCATCTTCTTGCAGCCGACGCGGATCCATCCTCTTCTACCGACGCCTACTCGCCGAATGACGGTTCCTTTAAATGACGTCATCCAAGATGGCGTCCCTCGAATTCCAATTGGCTGATAGAATTCTATCAGCCAATCGGAATTAAGGTAGGAAAATTCTGATTGGCTGATGGAATCAGCCAATCAGATTCAGGTTCAATCCGATTGGCTGATCCAATCACCCAATCAGATTGAGCTCGCATTCTATTGGCTGTTCTGGACGGATCAGTGATACCCGGCGTGGTAAAGATAAGGTAGGGAGATCTTCAGGGGCTAAGTGTTAGGTTTATTTAAGGGGGGTTTGGGTTAGATTAGGGGTATGTGGGTGGTGGGTTGTAATGTTGGGGGGGGGGTTGTATGTTTTTTTTACAGGCAAAAGAGCTGAATTCTTTGGGGCATGCCCCGCATAAGGCCCTTTTAAGGGCTGGTAAGGTAAAAGAGCTTTTCTATTTGTATTTTAGAATAGGGTAGGGCATTTTTTTATTTTGGGGGTCTTTGTTATTTTATTAGGGGGCTTAGAGTAGGTGTAATTAGCTTAAAATTGTTGTAATCTTTTTCTAATGTTGATAAATTATTTTTTTATTTTTTGTAACTTAGTTCTTTTTTTATTTTTTGTACTTTAGTTAGTTTATTTATTTGTAGGTATTTTATGTAATTAATTTATTGATAGTGTAGTGTTAGGTTTAATTGTAGATAATTGTAGGTATTTTATTTAATTAATTTATTGATAGTGTAGTGTTAGGTTTAATTGTAACTTAGGTTAGGATTTATTTTACAGGTCATTTTCTAATTATTTTCACTAGGTAGCTATTAAATAGTTATTAACTATTTAATAGCTATTGTACCTGGTTAAAATAAATACAAAGTTACCTGTAAAATAAATATTAATCCTAAAATAGCTATAATATAATTATAATTTATATTGTAGCTATATTAGGGTTTATTTTACAGGTAAGTATTTAGCTTTAAATAGGAATAATTTATTTAATAAGAGTTAATTTATTTTGTTAGATAAAAATTATATTTAACTTAGGGGGGTGTTAGTGTTAGGGTTAGACTTAGCTTTAGGGGTTAATAAATTTAATAGAGTAGCGGTGAGGTCCGGTCGGCAGATTAGGGGTTAATACTTGAAGTTAGGTGTCGGTGATGTTAGGGAGGGCAGATTAGGGGTTAATACTATTTATTATAGGGTTAGTGAGGCGGATTAGGGGTTAATAACTTTATTATAGTAGCGGTGAGGTAAATAATTGTAGGTAGGTAGCGGCGACGTTGGGGGGGCAGATTAGGGGTTAATAAATATATATAGGGGTCGGCGGTGTTAGGGTTAGCAGATTAGGGGTACATAGGGATAACGTAGGTGGCGGCGGTGTACGGAGCGGCAGATTAGGGGTTAATAATAATATGCAGGGGTCAGCGATAGCGGGGGCGGCAGATTAGGGGTTAATAAGTGTAAGGTTAGGGGTGTTTAGACTCGGGGTACATGTTAGGGTGTTAGGTGCAGACTTAGGAAGTGTTTCCCCATAGGAAACAATGGGGCTGCGTTAGGAGCTGAACGCTGCTTTTTTGCAGGTGTTAGTTTTTTTTTCAGCTCAAACTGCCCCATTGTTTCCTATGGGGGAATCGTGCACAAGCACGTTTTTGAAGCTGGCCGCGTCTGTAAGCACCGCTGGTATCGAGCGTTGCAGTGGCGGTAAATTATGCTCTACGCTCCCTTTTTGGAGCCTAACGCAGCCCTTCTGTGAACTCTAAATACCAGCGGTATTTAAAAGGTGCGGGAGAAAAAAAGCACGCATAGCTAACGCACCCCTTTGGCCGCAGAACTCTAAATCTAGCGGTAAGTTTAATAAACAAAAACATTTGCTAAACCGCACCTAATAAAATAATCACACAAACACAGACTGTATCATCATCAATCTAAGTTTAATGAAGAAAAACAAAATAATCACACAACAGACTGTATCATCATCAATCTAAGTTTAATGAAGAAAAACAAAATAATCACACAACAGACTGTATCATCATCAATCTAAGTTTAATGAACAAAAACAAAATAATCACACAACAGACTGTATCATCATCAATCTAAGTTTAATGAACAAAAACAAAATAATCACACAACAGACTGTATCATCATCAAACTAAGTTTAATGTAGAAAAACGTTTTTTTACTTGCATTTTTCTGCAGCTAAGGGAAGTGGCTGCTAGATCTTGTTCCTTTAAAAAATGGTTCCATTGCTCAGGTCTGGTTATACACTGATTAGCCTGCCTGTGTTTAATCACACAACAGACTGTATCATCATCAAACTAAGTTTAATGTAGAAAAATGTTTTTTTACTTGCATTTTTCTGCAGCTAAGGGAAGTGGCAGCTAGATCTTGTTCCTTTAAAAAACGGCTCCATTGCTCAGGTCTGGTTATACACTGATTAGCCTGCCTGTGTTTAATCACACAACAGACTGTATCATCATCAAACTAAGTTTAATGAACAAAAACGTTTTTTTACTTGCCTTTTTCTGCAAACAGTTCTCTGCATTGAGTCTGCAGCTAAGGGAAGTGGCTGCTAAATCTTGTTCCTTTGAAAGCTGATCCATTGATCATGTCTGGCTTGCTTTTCTTTGCATGTGCTTGCTGAAACACAAGCGGACAGCTCCACCTACTGGCTATTTTAATGTATGTATGTGCTAATGCTTTCAATAGCAGTCAATGCTTTTCAATAGCAAAAAAAGGGCGTTATTCTGAAACGGCACAAATTGAACCGTCGTAAACCGAGGGCCACCTGTATATGATTCCAAAATTACAATCTATCATCAACTCCTATATTTGGAAAATTAAACAACCAAGAATAGCCAAATCTACACTGTATAGAGATCCCCTGGCGGGAGGACTGGGAGTCCCAAATATTCAAAACTACCGAAATGCTGTTTTACTTTCTAGAATCAAAGATTGGTGCTCATATGAGGAACACCACAATAAGCAGTGGGTACAGCTAAAACACAACCTCTCAAATTATCCCCAGCTCGGGTCCTCCTGTTGGACAGGAATATGTCTAGATAAAACAAAGCACCCTAATATTGCCATAATCTCAGAAATTTACAAAGTCTGGGCGAACATAATTAAGATACACCCAAACCTTTCATCGATACGCTCCCCACTCACGCCTACCCTAAGAAATACCAATTTTCAACCAGGCCTTTCCTACACACCAACTGGTACCAAAGATATACACCTCCTTCTGCCCACATATACCCTGGTGGAGGATGGTAGGCTATTAGACAAACAACTGATTCAACATCTAGGAGAAGGGTTCTTCACACACTGGTTTAGATACATACAACTAAACCACTTTCTTCAAACGAAACATAAAGACAAATTTGAGAAATTGTGTAGTTCTTCATCTCCAACGCATCACGCTATTTCCCTGACCTACAAACTACTCAGTACACATAATGAGAATGACCTGCCAACTTACACTAAGTCGTGGGATCATGACTTACCTTTTTTGATCCTAGAAGCGGAGTGGAACTCAATCTTCTCCTCTATAAAAAAGTCAGCACATTCAGCGAAACTGTTAGAGACAAATATTAAATTGCTAACTAAATGGTACCTTACACCACAAAGACTCAAATATATTTATCCAAATTCCTCCAACCTCTGCTGGAGACATTGCTCCAATGAAGGCTGCTTGTTTCACATTTGGTGGTCATGCCCAAAGATCCAAACATTTTGGACCTCAATCATATCCTATACAGAACACACTCTAGGAACTTCTTTAGATATAGATCCAGTAATTTTCTTGTTTCACAGATAACCTAAACTCAAGTCTAAACTATACACTAAATTGCTACAAATTCTAATAAACAGTGCACACCAACTTATCCCCCGAGCATGGAAAAAAGAAAATCCTCCGACTGCAAATGTGGATTCAAGAAACAAACACTAATCTTAAATTAGAAAGATATCACTACCTGCTCACAAACACACTAGATACGTACGCAGATTTAATGTACATATGGGACACCAGACCTACATAAACACCCCAATCATTTATGCCTTGAAGTCTCTAAGCCTGTCACTACAAACATAGGTCCACTATGAGTCTACTAATGCAAACATAACCACTATCAAACAATTAGTGGATTCATGTCTGTCCACCCCTCCTAATATTATCAGTCAAGAAAAGGCCACCTAGTGTCCTCAGGCACATACAGGGTGCACCTATTAACAGTTTATACACAGAGATCGTTACATGGAAATTATTGTTATATTATTGTTAATATTGATATTGTTATAACCTATTACTTATTGTTCGACTATTCCTATCCCTGTTGGATGGGAATGGAGATAGAAAGAAGGACATTTTGTTACTTTCGGATGTGTCACAGTAAACCAAGGACTTCTACAAGGACATGCCTTTTTCTATATGAAGAAAGTTTAACGCACACAATATTTTCAAAATGCCTATATTTTTCTTTCATACAACTGTATACTTATATATACAGCACAGACCCCCACTCACACATCATGGCAGATAATTGGCAGCGCTGCTGGCTGGCTCACATATGGACTGGACTGGACTCTCTCTCTCTCAGACATAATGGTCCCCACGCCATGCCACTGTCTGGCACCACCCACCATCAGAGTGAGATCTGAGATGATATCCCAGCCAGCCATGATGATATGAGCCATCGACACTAAGTGCACACCTCCGTCTCCCACACCTCCCAGACCAGTCTGTCCCTCCCCTCTGTAGACCGGTCACGCTCCTCACAGGCTGCTCTATTGCAGCCTGAGATGACAGCTGGCGCAGCCGCACAGCACACCCCATCACCATGTGAGGAACATGACCAGAGATGATAGAACAGGCTAAGGGGGAGGAGCAGGAACACTGCGGCTGCGCAACTGTTCAGAATGAGTGGGACGACATGCTGGTCAGGTGACAGGTCGATGATTTGTGGATGATCAGAGAGAGAGAGAGAGACATCATGGGGGACCGGAATCTGGATCAACAACAAGTAGTAGTAAGAACTAATGATTTTACAGTTAAAATTAAAAACTACTGTCTCACTGACTGTCACAGTCTCTGTGCACTCACTCACTGACAGACAGTTACAACTCACAAGTAGTGATGTCGCAAACTTAAAATTTTCCGTTCGCAAATGGCAAACGTGAACTTCCGCAAATTTTGCAAACGGGCGAACCGCCATTGACTTCAATAGGCAGGCGACTTTTAAAACCCACAGGGACTCTTTCTGGCCACAATAGTGATGGAAAAGTTGTTTCAAGGGTACTAACACCTGGACTGTGGCATGCCGGAGGGGGATCCATGGCAAAACTCCCACGTAAAATTACATAGTTGATGCAGAGTCTGGTTTTAATCCATAAAGGGCATAAATCACCTAACATTCCTAAATTGTTTGGAATAACGTGCTTTAAAACATCAGGTATGATGTTGTATCCATCAGGTAGTGTAAGGGTTACGCCCGCTTCACAGTGACAGACCAAACTCCCCATTTAACGCACCGCAAACAACAGCAAACAGTCCATTTGCACAACCGCAAACTCCCCATTTGTACAAGGTTGGATACCAAGCTAGCCATGTCCCGTTCCTTGTCCTCACTGATGTCATTGAAGGTCTCTTCCTCCACCCAGCCACGTACAACACCAAGGGTCCCCAAAAGGTGACAACAAGCCCCCTGGGACGCCTGCTGTGCTTAGTCTTCCACCTCGTCCTCAAAGCCACCTTCCTCCTCTGACGCCTCTTCTTAAGACTCCTCTCTCTGCGTTGCCTCTCTCTGCGTTATTATAAGGTTTGTTAAGTAGTACTATTCTTATCAGTTTAAACCCTGTTACGCCCTCTATCAGGGGACGTGTATATGGCATGGATTTTAGCAACCGGGAGATGGAAAAAGATGCTTGGTCGGTCCTCCGACTTCAAATTTGGGGCACTGCGGGTGCAATCTACTGTGCCACCAGATATGAGTGGTGTGTTAAGTAGTACTATTCTGATCAGTTTAATCCCTGTTACGTCCCCTATCAGGGGACGTGTATATGGCATGGATTTTAGGAACCGGGAGATGGAAAAAGATGCTTGGTCGGTCCTCCTACTTCAAATTTGTTGCACTGCGCGTGCAATCGTGGTCGGACTTTTAGCCGACGGACATTTGGCCGAAACACAAGTGGCTGTCACTAAACAGTCCGGCCACGAGATAGATAGATTTGATAGATAGATACATAGATTAGATAGATAGATCAATAGATGCAATAGATACATTTGATAGATACGATAGCTAGATAGATAGATAGATTTGATAGATAAATAGATAGATTTGATAGATAGATAATTTCCCAGACAGAGAATTACAAGACGTGCGGTCTGGGACCCATGGTAAGGTTCCCAGAGGCAGTTGCGGCGCCAGGGGACGTGTATATGGCATGGATTTTAGGAACCGGGAGATAGAAAAAGATGCTTGGTCGGTCCTCCTACTTCAAATTTGGAGCACTGCGCGTGCAATCTAATGTACCACCAGATAGGAGTGGTGTGTTAAGTAGTACTATTCCTATCAGTTTAATCCCTGTTACGTGCCTTTTTTTTTGGTTTGGTTTTTGAAGCCACAGTGCAGCACCAGAGGCCAGAAAAATTTGGCATGTACACATGCCTGAAAAATTAGGTATTGTTGCAGCCGCTGCTGTAGCAGCGACCAGAAAAATTGATGTTTGTTTCCCAGGCAGAAAGTGCCCTAAAACATTGCGGCTTGAACCCTAGTTGGTGGCGGATAAGTGATGCAAGTCATCCGGCATTCAAAGATAAAATACAGCAGTGTGTGGACCATTTTTTGCCCAAGCCAGCTCATCTCATCAGGCCTTTTTTAGTCAAATGTATCGCCCAATGTCAGTCCCTTTGGGATCCATCCCTCATTAATCTTAATAAAGGTGAGGTAATATAGACATTTTTGACCTAGGCGACTTCTCTTCTCAGTGACAATACCTCCTGCTGCACTGAAGGTCCTTTCTGACAGGACACTTGAAGCGGGGCAGGCCTGCACACCCAGTAGTCAAGGGGTTCATCGCTCCTCAGAGTGTCGAGATCTGCAGTTAAGGCGAGGTAGTCTGCTACCTGTCAGTCGAGTCGTTCTCTGAGGGTGGACCCCGAAGGGCTGTGGCGATGCATAGGAGTTAAAAAGCTCCGCATGTCCTCCATCAACAACACGTCTGTAAAGCGTCCTGTCCTTGCTGGCGTGGTTGTGGGAGTCGGAGGATTACTTTCACCTCTTCCCCTGTTAGATTCTCATTGTGCTGTGACATCACCCTTATACGCCGTGTAAAGCATCGTTTTTAATTTATTTTGGAACTGCTGCATCCTTTCCGACTTGCGGTAATTCAGTAACATTTCAGGCACTTTATGCTTATACCGGGGGTCTATTAGCGTGGACACCCAGTACAGGTCGTTCTCCTTCAGCTTTTTTATACGAGGGTCCCTCAACAGGCACGACAGCATGAAAGACCCCATTTGCACAAGGTTGGATGCCGAGCTACTCATGTCCCGTTCCTCATCCTCAGTGATCTCACTGAAGGTATCTTCTTCCCCCCAGTCACGTACAACACCATGGGTACCAGATAGGTGACAACGAGCACCCTGGGATGCCTGTTGTGGTTGGTCTTCCTCCTCCTCCTCCTCAAAGCCACATTCCTCCTCTGACTCCTCTTCCTCACAATCCTCTTCCAGCGTTGCCGCTGGTCCAGCAAGCGATGCCGATAAGGCTGTTTCTGGTGGTGATGGTGACCACAACTCTTCCTCTTCCTCTTCACGCTCATCTACGGCCTGATCCAGCACTCTTCGCAGGGCACGCTCCAGGAAGAAAACAAATGGTATGATGTCGCTGATGGTGCCTTCGGTGCGACTGACTAGGTTTGTCACCTCCTCAAAAGGACACATGAGCCTACAGGCATTGCGCATGAGCATCCAGTAACGTGGCAAAAAAATTCCCAGCTCTGCAGAGGCTGTCCTAGCACCCCGGTCATACAAATACTCGTTAACAGCTTTTTCTTGTTGGAGCAGGCGGTCGAACATGAGGAGTGTTGAATTCCAACGTGTCGGGCTGTCGCAAATCAAGCGCCTCACTGGCATGTTGTTTCACCGCTGGATATCTGAAAAGTGCGCCATGGCCATGTAGGAACGCCTCAAATGGCCACACACCTGGCCTGCTTCAGGACATCCTGTAAGCCTGGGTACTTATGCACAAAGTGTTGTACGATCAGATTACACACATGTGCCATGCACAGCACATGTGTCAACTTGCCCAATTTCAATGCCGCCACCAAATTACTTCCATTGTCAGAAACCTCTTTGTCGATCTACAGTTGGTGCGGAGTCAGCCACTGATCCACCTGTGCGTTCAGGGCGGACAGGAGTGCTGGTCCGGTGTGACTCTCTGCTTTCAGGCAAGTCAACCCCAAGACGGCGTGACACTGCCGTATCCGGGATGTGGAATATTACCTGGGGAGCTGAGGGGGGTGCCATTGATGTGGAGCAAGAAGCAGCAGCAGAAGAGGACTCAGCCGAGGAGGTTATGGAAGAGGATGGAGTAGGAGGAGTAGAGGAGGTGGCAGCAGGCCTGCCTGCAAGTCGTGGCGGTGTCACCAACTCCTCTGCAGAGCCATGCATTCCATGCTTGGCAGCCGTCAGCAGGTTTACCCAATGCGCAGTGTAGGTGATATACCTGCCCTGGCCATGCTTTGCAGACCAGCTATCAGTGGTCAGATGGACCCTTGCCCCAACACTGTGTGCCAGACATGCCATTACTTCCTTTCGCACAATCGAGTGCAGGTTGGGGATTGCCTTTTGTGCAAAGAAATTTCGGCTGGGTATCTTCCACTGCGGTGTCCCAATAGCTACAAATTTTTGGAACGCCTCAGACTCCACCAGCTTGTATGGTAAAAGCTGGCAGGCTAAGAGTTCAGACAAGCCAGATGTCAGACGCCGGGCAAGGGGGTGACTTTGTGACATTGGCTTCTTAAGCTCAAACATGTCCTTGACAGACACCTGACTGTGGGAAGATGAGCAGGAACTGCTCCGGAAGAGAGACGGAGTGGCGGATGGTTGAGAGGGGGCAAGGAGGACAGCAGTGGTTGACGTGGCTGAAGATGCTGGACCAGGAGGAGGATGGCGGCTTTGAGTTTGTGTGCTGCTTCTACTCATGTGTTGATCCCATAGGCATTTGTGATGTGCGATCATGTGCCTTCGCAAAGCAGTTGTACCTAGGTGGGTGTTGGACTTCCCACTACTCAGTTTCTTTTGGCACAGGTTGCAAATGGCATCGCTGTTGTCAGGGGCAGACACACACAAAAAATGCCACACTGCTGAGCTCTGCGATGACGGCATTCTGGTGGTGGCAACAGCATGCGTTGATTGGCGTGCTGTCTGGCTGACCCCGGGTGCCGATGCATGCTGTCTGACTGTGCCACTAGCTCCTTGTGATGACCTCCCCCTGCTTCCAACTCGTCTCCCCCTCCTCCTCTCTGTCTCCCCATCTGAATTTTCTCCTGTTCTTCTTCTCTTCTAGCGGGCATCCACGGACGCATTGTCATCATCAACCACTTCACTTGTATCTGACAAATCAACAAAGGAAGCAGCAGCGGGTACAACATCATCATCATCACACCGTACATCCATGTCTGTAATGCTGCCTGACTGAGACATATCACTGTTATCTACATCCTCTGTCAATGATGGTTGCGCATCACTCATTTCTTCCAACCTCTGTGTAAATAACTCCTCTGACAGATCAAGTGAAGCGGCTGTGGTGCTAGTGTTGGTGGTGGCGGCAGGCGGGCGAGTGGTAACTTGAGAGGTGCCCGAAGATAAGCTGGAGGAGGATGGTGCGTCAAGGTTTGGAGCGGAAGCTATAGAAGATTGGGTGTCCTGTGTTAAAAAGTCAACTATGTCCTCCTCAGAACTTTTCGAGTTCATGGTACGTGGCCTCTGAACACTGGGCATTATTCTAGGGCCAAAGGGAATCACAGCCCCCCGACCATGATGGCACCTGCGGGGTGGCCTGCCTCTGCCTCTCATTTTTTTTTAAATGTACAATTACACTACTATTAAACAAGATATGAGTGGTGCCACTGGGCAAGTGGGCACAGTATATGCTGTGAGCCTGACACAAAAAAGCAGACTGATGTTTCACAGTCCAAAAAGTTTTTTTTGTTTTAAATGTACACTTACACTACTATTAAACAAGATATGAGTGGTATAGAAAAATAGGAGACACAGATATGGTATATGCGAAACAAAAATGGGTTTATTTACAGGTAGCGAGATTGCTACATGAGTGATATAACAAATAACACAAAAATCGATAGGTGAAACAATGCACCTGTAGTGGAGGGGATAAACACCCCGGGGTTAGAATACAATGGTTGGTGAGCTGGAAAAACAGGTATACGCGTTTCACACAGTGAACTTAAAAACACCCGCTCACACCTCTATTGGTCCGCCGGGTATACTCCCTTCAAGAAACGGACCAATGAAATAACACTCACTAGAGCCGCAGCTCCCTGCCAAATATGTAACATGATTTCACTGACTCTGACAGACAGCGTTACTGAAACTAACACAGACTAACATAGTTATACTCTTGTGAACCAGCTCCTTACCTAATGTATAAACAATATACTCATAGGTTCTATCAGACTGTAATCCAATAAATAAATTAATTAAACCAGGTAATGTTCCATATGATAATGTAACAATACGGTCGTATAGTTTGATTGTGACTTGTCTGACCCATTCCATAGGAGGCTCGGTGATGTCTGTTTAATACTTCTTATCCACGCTCTCTAAAATACAATAAAGAAAATCTATTAGGGCGTGCGTTTGAGTTAATAGCTAGCTAGAGTATGGTCCTGTCAGTTACACTGTTGTGTGGCGAAATGATACCCCTATTAGTACTAATCGAAAAAAGTATGTACAGCTCCTGTCATATTTGTAATTCCGTTAAGTGCTGTATTAGCAAGCTAAACAGGGTGGCCCTATTATTCTAGTGAAAATGGTCCACATACATTAGTTGAAATATAATTAGTAATGGAGCTGTGTACAAAAGATGGGAATAGAATGAAGTAATATGTCTAGGTCTAATAAAGGATGATGTGTAGTGGACATAAGTACCCCTCTTTAAATGTATATGTATAGGGGTTCTAGCCCTGAAACTATTAATTAACTAGACGTTATTGGGACTAACCTTCGAACTGTTTATAAGAGGGACCTAATGAGGGAGGAGGAAAAGGAAAAAGGGGGGGATAATGGTAGAAACTTCAGTTGGCCACCTACCACGTTACTACATAGGGTGGATGTCCTGTGTCCAAAGCAAATATTTTAGGGAGAATAACTGATTACTCTGTCTGTCAGTGAAATCATGTTACATATTTGGCAGGGAGCTGCGGCTCTAGTGAGTGTTATTTCATTGGTCCGTTTCTTGAAGGGAGTATACCCGGCGGACCAATGGAGGTGTGAGCGGGTGTTTTTAAGTTCACTGTGTAGTATGTTTAATTAGGTAATGAGTAAGGCCAAGGGCTGAAACGCGTATACCTGTTTTTCCAGCTCACCAACCATTGTATTCTAACCCGGGGTGTTTATCCCCTCCACTACAGGTGCATTGTTTCACCTATCGATTTTTTTGTTATTTGTAATATCACTCATGTAGCGATCTCGCTACCTGTAAATAAACCCATTTTTGTTTCGCATATACCCATATCTGTGTCTCCTATTTTTCTATACTTTGATTCCTGGCTAGACAGGAGCACACACAGACACCGGGGGCGAATCAGGTCCTGACCGCGAACCACACTTTCAATCCAGGACCCATACAGGAACAAGTGTAATCGGCACATCTGCTACCAGAGGCGGACTTTAACACAGCCTGAGATCCTGACAGGACGTTATTCCCGACACTACGTGAGGCATAGCCCGGAGTGAAGGCTGAATTAGTCTGAAGAAAACAGGAGGTATGTGTTTCGGGGACTATTGTTTCCGGGAGTGTTTTGTTTGATTCTGTGCTCAGGAACACAACACTGAATAAACCGATAGCTCACTTTACTCTACACCCATTGAGGTTGGGGAATCCTCTGGGGGTATATTTCTCTGTACACGCTGTGCACTATACAAATTATACAGTCTTGTTTTGCTAAGGATATTGACAGCTTTGTATTTAGTGCATAAACACAACTATTGGGACTTTTTCTCCTATATTGTCATTCTCCATTTTCTTTGGTATTTCAAGATATGAGTGGTGCCACTGGGCAAGTGGGCACAGTATACGCTGTGAGCGTGACACAAAAAAGCAGACTGATGTTTCACAGTCCAAAAAGTTTTTGTTTTTTTAAATGTACACTTACACTACTATTAAACAAGATATGAGTGGTACCACTGGGCAAGTGGGCACAGTATACGCTGTGAGCCTGACACAAAAAAGCAGACTGATGTTTCACAGTCCAAAAAGTTTTTTTTTTTTTAAATGTACACTTACACTACTATTAAACAAGATATGAGTGGTGGCACTGGGCAAGTGGGCACAGTATATGCTGTGAGCCTGACACAAAAAAGCAGACTGATGTTTCACAGTCCAAAAAGTTTTTTTTTTTTTTTAAATGTACACTTACACTACTATTAAACAAGATATGAGTGGTGCCACTGGGCAAGTGGGCACAGTATACACTGTGAGCCTGGCACACATGCTGGCAGGCAGGCAACTGCAATTAGATTACACAAGCAGACTGATGTTTCACAGTCAAAAAAGTTTTTTTTTTAAATTTACACTACTGTTACACCAGATATGAGTGGTGGCACTGGGCAAGTGGGCACAGTATATGCTGTGAGCCTGGCACACACGCTGGCAGGCAGGCAACTGCAATTAGATTACACAAGCAGACTGATGTTTCACAGTCAAAAAAGTTTTTTTTTTTTTAATTTACACTACTGTTACACCAGATATGAGTGGTGGCACTGGGCAAGTGGGCACAGTATACAATGTGAGCCTGACACACATGCTGGCAGGCAGGCAACTGCAATTAGATTACACAGGAAAAAAAAAGCAGCCCTAAAAAGGGCTTTTTGGGGTGCTGTCCTTACAGCAGAGATCAGATGAGTCCTTCAGGACTGTAGTGGACACTGAATACACTAGCCTAGCTATCAATTTCCCTATGAAATCAGCAGCAGCTACACTGTCCCTCCTCTCTCTAAGAATGCAGCTTCTGAATGAATCTAAAATGGCTGCTGTCCAGGAGCTGGGAGGGTCTGGGAGGGAGGGTCTGCTGCTGATTGGCTGTAATGTGTCTGCAGACTGTAAGATACAGGGTCAAAGTTTACTCAATGATGATGAATAGGGGCGGATCGAACATCGCATATGTTCGCCCGCCGCGGCAAACGCGAACAAGCTATGTTCGCCGGGAACTATTCGCCGGCGAACTATTCGCAACATCACTACTCACAAGTTGTTTGAAATTGACGTGACAGTCCAGTCAGAATTTATAAAAAGTGTAAGTATGTTTTTGAATATGGCAGCAGCAGGCATATTTTTCAAGTTAGGAGTCAGGCCCGTATCTCTGAAACTGAATTTGATCATTATTAAATGGCTTAAGGCTTAGGCTTTCAATTCAAAATTACTTTTGAGGACAGTGTGTGCTTACCTACGCTTTAAAAAAAATATATCAATCGTTCAGCATAAAAAAAAAATGTTTTTTTTAACTTGATTGATATATAAATGTGTTTAATATGTTAAAAAAATGTTAGGCTTGTGTTTTATATTATTAAATCTATGTTCGCTCTGGTATTTTCGGCTAGATTACGAGTTTTTGTTGGTAAAGCTTTTTCTCACTGCTCATGTCAGGGTACAGGTAAATGACATATATATATATATATATATATATATATATATATATGTATGTCAATAGGACAGGGAAATGTGTTTATGTATGAAACCATATTTTTATCAGATATTACTGAAATAGGGTTGAAATTCTGATGTCAGGATTTGATTCACAAAACCCCCACAAGTTGAATAAACATTTCAGTACTAAATTGCAGACAGGATATCTCCAGAGACATTTCTAGCTAGAGTGTGAAAATGAAGTCCATACCAGATTTGTAATTTAAAATTTCACTTTGACACTAAAGCATTTGCTCTTTAGTTGGAAGTGCAAAAATCCAGAGTACTCTGTACCCCATGCGGTGAATGAAGATGAAGAGTCTGGGAACTGTCTTCAAGGTAGGAGGAGATTTGGGAGAAAGAGCAGTGGGGGTTAAAGAAATGGCCTTTAACAAGCTGCCTGAGTGACCCTGTGAAATAAAGGCACATTTTAAGATGTAAGTTTGAATTACAACAAATAAATTATATATTTTTTTGTATGCCTCAGAAAGTATTAAATATAGAAATTTGGGAAATTGTCAAATTCTCTATTATTACATGGGTATTTACTAAACTTGGCAGAAACACATATTTTAAATTATACTCTTGGGAACCATTGTTAAACAATAGCATAGAAATTAATACATGTGTGTGCATAAATATAACATAATTTTTCTATTTTTCATATGGACCATAGAGGAATTCATGCAGGCAGAACTGGTTGGAGATGTAAAACATGCTGAATTTGCATGAATGCCATATCAGGATTTTAAATGCCATTAATTTCAAAATAATAAGCAGTATTAAATTGCTTTAATATAATATAATGTTAGACACATGATATTTCATATCAAAACGATCAGAAAATTCATAAGATACTACTCTATCTAAAACAAATATTGTGAATAATTGTTGTAGAGAGTTATAGTCTAATGAATAACCATTTCATAGGAATACTGAATTATTTTAAAAATGTTGGTTAAATGTATTGCTGTGTTGTATGTCTAATGCCCCCGAGTGGCCAGAATCCAGTAGGACAGTTAAGGGAATTAACTGTTCAAAAGATGCATTTCCATGGTGAACATGTTCAGCTCCGTTAAGGGCCAATCCAATTAGGTATTCCAGATACCCAATAGCAGGGACAAGGTTTTGAAGGGCCACCCATATTCCACACCTATGATTAAGAATATAAGTTGTATGCAGAATAGGGGAAAAAGACACTGGCTGCTGATTTTGTAACTGACTGAACTGTTGCGTGGGAGACAGTCAAACTATAAAACAAAGTGGGCCATACTTCTCCTTATCCATTGCAATTACACTTATTTTATATGAGGTGGGACAAGTCTTGAAGCTGAATATCACTGGTAAAGTATATATATATATATATATATATATATATATATATATATATATATATATATATATAAATATATATATATATAAAAGATTATTGGTAAGAACATAGTCCAGTTATAATAAATAGATTTAAAGAGAACAGTCTATATTCTGCTTATATTCATAGCCCTGTGTAGGATCAAGTTTATCTTTTGTATGCTAAGAAATTCATTTAAAGCAATTGTTCACAGTAAGAATATATGTATTTTTAGTATCCTAATTAGAATTGTGTTAGAGTAAATTGTGGTTAAATAACTGAGTGTATTGCTTGAATGTTAGCAGCTAAATATCTTAGAATCTCATTGTGTTAACTGAATGAAAGGCTATTTGTAAATAAGATTGTTTTTTAAAGGTAAACTTTTCTGGGCTTTGTAAGAAGTATAGCATATCTTAATAGTTTTAAACACATATAATATTGTTTCATGTTCTAGTATTACAAATATATTCCAATATGCTCATAGATATTAACTAAATAAAAGAATTCAGATATTTATATTAATTTTATGGTTTCTAGTAGATGCATATTGATTGAGGGTTTATTTTAAAGGATAATTATTTAAATATATTGTGTTATAACCCTGCCATAGACTAATATATTATTTGGAGAGCACTACTGAAGATTTTTAATAAATATACTGACATATTGTATGGAGGCATTGCGTGAGATTTATTAATATTTATCATATTGATATCATATATTTGTAGTAAATAGAAATTATTATAAAAGAGAGAAAAAGTTTCATATTTCGAAATTAATATTTTGAAAATAATTTTTTTTGTTTTTTTGAAGATTGAAATATTGATGTTCATATTTCGAGATTGATATTGATATTTTGAAATATTGTTAAAGATTAATTTTTGAAAAATTGATAAAAATATAAATTTTTCATATTTCAAAATTAATCAAAACTATTAATTTTTCATATTTCAAAATTCATCAAAAATATTGATTTTTCATATTTCAAAATAAATCAAAAATATTAATTTTTCATATTTCAAGATTAATAAAAATATGATTTTTTTTTCATATTTCAAAATTCATAAAAATATAAAAAAAAATTATATTTCAAAATTAATATTATTATTTTTTTTTTGAAAATATAAAGTTTTTTTCTTCTCTCTTTTTATTGGTAAAAATTGTATTAGCATTTTAATTTAACTAAATACTAAGCCAATATAATAATGTCTGTAGCCAGAAGTGACTCATTTAATTCTATACATAGCATTGAAAATGGTCCCATCACAATACCCCTTACAAAAGGTCAGATCCTTAAGAAAGATGTCATAAGTCACATTAAAGAGAAGTTTAATATTGCGGGTGAATTAAATGATTTTATGGATATGCTTGAAATTAGGGCTAAAAATATTACCGTTAATAATAATATGTGGAATGAAAAAAATGAATTTTTCCAAGAATTATTAATGATTAATCAATGCAGGACTCTAAAAAAGCGAGACGAACTAATACTAAAATCTTGGCCCCTTTTGATATGCATTATTGACGAAATGTCGCTTTGTGTCATAGACAAATGATTGCAGATACAGGAGCTAGAAAGTAATATTCGTTCCTCATGCAGATGTGAAGAGGATTTAAAAATAGCCAAAAATAAAATGGAGGAATTTGCCCAAAACCTAACCGCCTTAGATAAGCATAATATAGACTCACACAGATACAAGAATTAAATAAACAGCTTGCGCAAAGCCAGACAGAATTAAGTGATTTAAAAAGGTCATATCGCCATAAGGAAAACCCCTATATTAACAGTGAGAATAATGCAGATAATGCTAACTCCCTTAGAGAACTCGTCAGGGACGGGGTACAAAAATATATGGAAGAGTATAGATAAATGACCCCTAATGGGTCAGAAATAGATTTCCCAAATAGGCAGTCACCTCATGATGTAAATCCAAGAAACTGCTGTAACTCAGCTGGTGCGGATGAGGGAAACTCTAATAGAGAATCCCAAAGTAAGTCTAATAAGGTCTATGATTCCCATAAAATAGTTACTTTCATACAGGGTGCAGTACCTATGTTCTCCAATAAGGGAACAAAATCTGTAATTGATCATTTAGAGGCTTTTGAAAATGCATTAGCTATAATGAATGTTACAAGTGAGAAACTAAAAATTGAATTTCTGCCCTGGGTATTTGACAGTAAGCATCACAAATTCTTTACTTCACTAAAGGATATGAATATTCATTCCTGGTGTGAAGTGAAACGACAATGCAGAAAGGAATTTGGTCAACATCACACTAAAACTGCCGCGAAAATAGCGGTATATGGTTTAAAATATAGTGCGAATCAAAGTCCCATTGAGTTCCTTTCTGAATTGAAAAATGCGTACAGTATGGCTGAAGATAATCCCAGATTTGATTGCTCAGAATTTGTAAATTTATTTTTTAAAGCACTGCCTACACCCATCAAAATTAACTTAGCTAGAGATTTTTATGAGGACTGCTCATTGGAATGGCTTATCAAAGAGAGTACAAAATTATACTCTATTCAGCAGTCCAGTGAGCAGGGGGTTAAAAAGGAATCAAAACCCAAAATTGTAGCAGAAACTAGGGTGTCACCTAGCCGCCTCAATTTGGAGTCTAAAAAGAAAACCTACGCGGAGGTGGCCAGTCAAAACAGGCCATCTCCACAGAGGTTTAACTCTGCCCCTTCCCCTACATGGGCTGAGGCGCAGAGAGACTATAACCAAAGTGGGGGACATAATCAGGTGAACAATTACTCACAAAGAGAATACTCACCAAATAATTGGTACCCACGCAAAGGTAGATACAATAGACGGTGAAGATATTCTCAGCGTAACCAGAAACCCCAAATATATACTGCTCCCCAAAATCATAACGCTGAACAAGCTGAACCCCAGGGGCAACCACGCCAGAATAGAAATAGCGGCCCTGATTCTGAGGGGACCCAATGGTCCAGGAATCACTATTATGGGGCATCAAGAGATAGGCCCAGGGGTAGAGGTAACTTGTACAATCAGGTATATATGCTTTTTACCCAGTTAAATCGGTTAAGCGAACAATTCGCTAATATGAGTCAACCTTCTACGGCTCAGCAACCGAACAATACTTTTTTAGGGGTACAGCCAGTGGTCAGCAGTGGACCACAGGCACAGTCATAAATACTGAAATATCACCTGAAAGGGAGGGGAGAGATACACAAAATGTAATACTAAATATCAATGATACTAATCATGTTCTCTCCCCACAGACCGGAAACGGACAATTTAGCTGTGATGACGAGCAACCTCGGCCTGAAAGCATTAACCAATCTTTCCCTTTGCAGTGTTCTCTTAACCTTATTTCCACAGATGCAGTACACAAGAATCCAGCTGACCCTGTCATAGAGGAGACCGGTAGGTATGAAGCTTCCTCTGAACGGGAAAACATGGCGAATTCAGGTAACATGTGGCGAAGCCCACAGATGTATGATAACGCCAACTTTATGTGTGAAAGGGTAGAAAATGCAGGGAGATATTATGTATTAACTGAGCTGCAAGATTCAGTCTCCAACCCTATCATGGGTTTAATTAATACTGGGTCTCAGGCAACTATTTTATCCCACAGGTACTACACACAGCTAAATGAGCTAACACCCCACAAACCTAAAATAAAAGAATTTGATGGTTCTCTAATAGGAGTTGGGGGTGACTCTCTAAAATTCTATGGTACGGCCTGGTTAAAACTGGGGAACAGGGTCATAAGACACCCTGTCATTATAGTGGATCTGCCTACTGATCGTTTAATTATTGGTAGTGGTCTCCTGAAGCGACTAAGCACCATAATTGATTGCATAAATAATGTAATTTGGTCACAAGTTAAAATACCTATAAATTATGAAAAATCTGGTATATCTCGCCCCCGACATAACTGTCACGTAGTGGAAGAGAAACCAGATGCTGTGGAGATTCATTTCAGGAATAACTCTGTTCCTGAAATCACTATTTTACAGATAGATGATCAGACTCCTTTAAGTGGCTCTGATGGTAATACTTTTAAAATTTTGCCTGGAAAGATTGCGAATATTTCCCTAGATGGCGATGTATTAACCATATCTCTATACAAGGGGGATCATAGAATCCCTAAGGGGGGAGGCCACGCTCAATACCTCACAGGGATTGAGAGAGTTAAAGAGGATCTATTTATCCCTATACAAGTACACAACCTTGGTAAAACCAAGTATGCTAAATTAAACTTAAAACAGGAATCTAGCTATATAAGCAAAGGCTTATTAGCACAGATAGCTGAACCTAAAGTGATTAAATATCTTTCTCCCCAAGACCACTGTGTCCACAACCTGGATAACAGGTTTGAAAGCTATAACATTACAGCTAAATGCTTATTATCTGTATCTATAGGTAATAAATCAGTGAAGCACCTGTTTTTAGTTTTAAACACTCCCCATAATCAAATATACATTGGCAATGATATCTTACATAGATATGCCATACAAATAGATTTGATTAACTCTTGCCTCTGGAGCAGGTTAAAGGGGGATCCTGAAGTATTTCATGATGAAAATGCAGCCCTGAAATCAAACCAGCAATTACCATATGCTGAAAATATGCAGGTGTCTAACGATGTTATAATTCCTGCTGGGGCTGATAAATTTCTTTTACCCTTACAGGTAAAGAGAGGTCGGAAATTAAAAACTTCTGAAACACTAATTTGCCTCTCCCATAGAATACAAAATCTGGGTGTCACAGTGACCTACACTCCTATGGTGAATATTGGAACTGTTCCAATACATATTATTGTGCATAACATGACCCCACAGGATATAACATTATCCAAGGAAACTACCATAGGATATGCACTGGAATCAAGTTATTACACTTTTGGATTCCAGAATAATGTAATTGGGCTAATACCTGAAGGATACTTAACTGAAGAACAATTAATAGAACAATCCTTTACATCTATGCCAGAGGGTCTATTTAATATTCAGTCTATTTATCCCTTCAGCTCAGAGGAAGGCATCTGTAAAATTGAAAAAGCCTCTCTAGTATTTGATCAGCCGATCAAACAGCAAGATTACCCCAATTCCCAGAGTCATGGGGGCAATGTAAACTATAATCAAGGGGATCTCACCTCTAGGTTGGAAGAAGCCTATGAAATAGGACAGCCTGAAATCTTTCCAGGATTTCAGCAAATAGTCGAAGAGCAAATATCCTTAGCTAATGGCTGTTCCAGCGATGATGAACGCCAACTGCTGCGAGAACTCCTGATTGAGTACAAGGATATTTTTGCTAAGGATTCTTATGACTGTGGTACTACAGACTTGCATATTGCAAGAATACAAACAGATCCTGATGCACCACCTGTCTTTGTTAAACAATACAGACTTCCTTTAGCCTCATATGATTCTCTAGCAGAAATCATAAGGAACTTGGAAGAAAGGGGTATCATACGACAGGTGCACAGCTCTTATAATAATCCTATTCTAGGTGTTCTTAAGCCCAATGGACAATGGCGTTTGTGTGCTGATTTAAAACAGCTAAACAAACGAGTGTACATGTCTGGCTGGCCTGTACCATACATTGACCAGTGCCTAGCGCAAATGCAGGGATCCAAAACATTCACTGCCATTGATTGTGCGCAGGGATATTGGACCATAAAGGTACATGAGGAGGACCAGTATAAGCTGGCATTCTCATTCCAAAAGATCCAGTATGCATTTCAGAAACTTACTTTTGGATACATAAATTCTGGACATGAATTTGCTGTATTCATGCATAAGGCTATGCCTGATGCACTGGAGAGGGGGACTTTATCTTATGTTGATGATGTTTTAATCAAAAGCACAGACTTTGAACCACACATTGCAGAGCTTAAACACGTCCTCAGCCAACTTAAAAGGGCAGGTGTCAAATTATCCCTACAGAAAGCTTAATGTTGCCGCACTCGTGTAAACTTCTTGGGACATGAATTTACTTCTGAAGGATTAAATCCTCAGAAGAAAAAGGTGGAAGCTATAGTAAATTCTAAAAACCCAACTAACTTAAAGGAATTGAGATCCTTCCTGGGTATGACAAATTATTCTCGCAAATTCATTGATAATTATGCAGAATTAGCTAAACCACTACTACTTCTTCTAAAGAAGGATGTGAAATGGCACTGGAGTGAGTCTCAAGAGACAGCCATAAAAGAGCTGAAAAGAAAACTCACTCAAGCACCTTGCTTAGCGTACCCTGAAGGTGGTAAACCTTTTTTCTTAGAGACAGGTTACACGGATGTAAGCATGAGTGCTGTTTTATACCAGAAACATGATAATTTAAGGAAAGCCATTGCTTATGCAAGCAAAGCTCTATCCCAAGTAGAAATAAAATTTAGCGATTGCGAAAAAGCCCTCTTATCTACTGTATGGGCTCTACAAAATTACCGTAGCTATATACAGGGCGAGAAAATTATTGTAGAAACGGCCCACCAGCCTTTGCTATATTTGCAAAGTGAAAGAATAAGAGACGGGAATTTGTCAAATAGCCGCATAACGGTGTGGACTCTTTCCTTACAAGGCTGGCCCTTAGAAATTCGCTACAAGCAGAATAAAAAGAATCCAGTCGCACAGGGGCTCGCTGAGCTCCACGACTGTACTGCTAGAGATCCTGGGGAAGAATTATCAGAAGATGATTTCCTGGAGGAACAATTGCTTTCCCATATAAAATGTACAATGAGGACCATTGTCAAACATTACCTTGGGTATATGTTGATGGTTGTTCTTACCATGCCAGTATTGATAATGAGCGCAGATTAGTTGCTGGCATTGGTATAACTTGGGCAAATGGATTCTCAAATATATCTGTAGGTTTCAACATTGGACCAAGATCCAGTCAAGTTGCAGAACTAACTGCTGTTCTAAAAACCAATTAAATGGCTATTGAACATAGCATTCATGAATTTGTGATCATAACTGACTCAAATTATGTGCGTGACAGTTTTGTTGAATACCTGCCAACTTGGAAAAGAAATGGTATGCAGAAAAGCAATAACAAAGCAGTCAAGCATGGCAAGTTGTTCTGCGAGATTGATAATCTGGTGGTATCCAATGATTTGACCATACACTGGAAAAAGACCAAGGGTCATTCCAGGGTTCTAGGCCCAGATAAGGAAGGCAATGATCTTGCGGATTCATTAGCCAAACAAGGAGCCATAACTGGAGAACTCCTTAATATTGAACACTTGATGGGTGCAATTCAGGTAGAAGCCATTACCAGAAACCAGGCAAAACAACAGAGTGAGCCTCACTTGGTACAATGGAGTCAGGATTCTCCTAGTGGGGACCTGATTACTAGTCAAAAAGAAGACCCCATTGTAGGTATCTTCTATAAACACATAGAAGATCCTGAAAGCAACCCCATCTCAAAAGATGATTGTATTGGCAAATTATAATCTTAATGAAATCCAGAACACAATTCAAGTTACAGGATGGTTTGTTAATTAGAACCTCCAAAACTGGCATCCAGCAATGGGTAGTACCCACCAAGTTTAGAGGTCTAATGCTTCAACATGCCCATGATGCTCCCACATCTGGTCATCGTGGTGCCAAACCCACGTATGAAATATTACGTGATTACGCTTTTTGGCCACACATGTTGAAAGATGTTCAAACCTTTTTAAGGTTTTAAACGCATATAATATTGTTTCATGTTCTAGTATTACAAATATATTCCAATATGCTCATAGATATTAACTAAATAAAAGAATTCAGATATTTATATTAATTTTATGGTTTCTAGTAGATGCATATTGATTGAGGGTTTATTATTTAAATATATTGTGTTATAACCCTGCCATAGACTACTATATTATTTGGAGAGCACTACTGAAGATTTTTAATAAATATACTGACACTCACTTAAGACAATGCTGGTATTACAGGTTTTTTTCAACCCAGCGTTAGCCTCAAAAAAGTGAGCGGAGAGCAAAATTTAGCTCCACATCTCACTGTAATACCAGCGCTGCTTGCGGTAGCGATGAGCTGGCTAAACGTGCTCTTGCACGATTTCCCCATAGGAAACAATGGGGCTGAGCTGGCTGTAAAAAACCTAACACCTGCAAAAAAGCAGCACTCAGCTCTTAACGCAGCCCCATTGATTCCTATAAGGAAATACTTTTTATGTCTACACCTAACACCCTAACATGAACCCCGAGTCTAAACACCCCTAATCTTATACTTATTAAGCCCCGACATTGCCGACACCTGCATTATATTATTAACCCCTAATCTGCCGCCCCCAACATCGCTGCAACCTACCTACACTTATTAACCCCTAATCTGCCGCCGCCAACATCGCCGCCACTATAATAAAGTTATTAACCCCTAAACCTAAGTCTAACCCTAACCCTAACACCCCCCTAATTTAAATATAATTTTAAATATTCTTAATAGAATTACTACAATTAAATAAATGATTCCTATTTAAAACTAAATACTTACCTATAAAATAAACCCTAAGATAGCTACAATATAACTAACAGTTACATTGTAGCTATTTTAGGATTTATTTTTATTTTACAGGCAAGTTTGTATTTATTTGAACTTGGTAGAATAGTTATTAAATAGTTATTAACTATTTAATAACTACCTAGCTAAAATAAATACAAATTTACCTGTAAAATAAATCCTAACCTAAGTTACAATTACACCTAACACTACACTATCATTAAATTAATTCCCTAAACTAACTACAATTAATTACAATTAAAATAAATAAACTAAAGAATGAAAAACAACAAACACTAAATTACAGAAAATAAAAAAATAATTACAATTTTTTTAAACTAATTACACCTAATCTAATCCCCCTAATAAAATAAAAGAGCCCCCAAAATAATAAAAATCCCTACCCTATATTAAATTACAAATAGCCCTTAAAAGGGCCTTTTGCGGGGCATTGCCCCAAAGTAATCAGCTCTTTTACCTGTAAACAAAAATACAATACCCCCCCAACATTAAAACCCACCACCCACACACCCAACCCTACTCTAAAACCCACCCAATCCCCCCTTAATAAAACCTAACACTAACCCCTTGAAGATCACCCTATCTTGAGATGTCTTCACCCAGCCGGGCACAAGTGGACCTCCAGAGGAGCCAAAGTCTTCATCCGATCCGGGCAGAAGAGGACATCCAGACGGCCAGAATTCTTCATCCAGACGGCATCTTCTATCTTCATCCATCCGGAGCGGAGCGGGTCCATCTTCAATCCAGCCGACGTAGAGCATCCTCTTTAAACGAAGTCCAACTGAAGAATGAAGGTTCCTTTAAATGACTTCATCCAAGATGGCATCCCTTCAATTCCGATTGGCTAATAGGATTCTATCAGCCAATCGGAATTAAGGTAGGAAAAATCCTATTGACTGATGCATCTGATTGCAAGGGGCTGGAGAATAAAACCTTGTTGAATAAAAATTTTCTTAAGGTAACCCTCTATTGTTTTGTCCATTGGGTCTAGAAAAGCACAACTGTCCTCGACAGGGATAGTGGTACGCTTCGCTAGAATAGAGACTGCTCCCTCCACCTTAGGGACCATTTGCCACAAGTCCCGTGTAGCGGCATCTATGGGAAACATCTTTTTAAAAACAGGAGGGGGAGAGAACGGTACACCTGGTCTATCCCATTCCTTAGTAATAATTTCTGAAAACCTCTTAGGTATTGGAAAAATGTCAGTGTAAACAGGCACTGCGTAGTATTTATCCAATTTACACAATTTCTCTGGGACTACAATGGCGTCACAGTCATCCAGAGTTGCTAAAATCTCCCTGAGCAACATGCGGAGGTGTTCAAGCTTAAATTTAAATGTAGACATATCAGAATCAGGTTGAAGTGTCTTCCCTAAGTCAGAAAAATCACCCACAGATAGAAGCTCTCCTTCTTCGGCTTCTGCACATTGTGAGGGTATATCGGACATAGCAACTAAAGCGTCAGAGAGCTCTGTATTTTTTCTAGCCCCAGAGCTGTCTCGCTTTCCTTGTAACCCTGGCAGTTTGGAAAATACTTCTGTAAGAGTATGATTCATAACTGCCGCCATGTCTTGTAAAGTATACGCAATGGGCGCGCTAGATGTACTTGGCGCCTCTTGAGCGGGAGTTAAAGGCTCTGACACGTGGGGAGAGTTAGTCGGCATAACTTCCCCCTTGTCAATTTCCTCTGGTGATAAATCTTTTAAAGCCAGAATATGGTCTTTATAACTTATAGTACGATCAGTGCATTTGGTACACATTCTAAGAGGGGGTTCCACAATGGCTTCTAAACATAATGAACAAGGAGTTTCCTCTATGTCAGACATGTTTAACAGACTAGTAATGAGACCAGCAAGCTTTGAAAACACTTTAATTAATGTGAAAAAGCAGAATATAAAAAAACGGTACTGTGCCTTTAAGGGAAAAAAACAAACACAAAAACTGCAAAACAGTGAAAAAAGCAGTTAACTCTATGAAATTTTTACAGTGTATATTATAGACTAAAATAGCATTGCACCCACTTGCAAATGGATGATTAACCCCTCAGGTTCAAAAACGAAGCAAAAAAATGGTAAAAACCGTTATAACAGTCACAAGCAAACTGCCACAGCTCTACTGTGGCTCCTACCTTCCCATAAAACTACTTTTTTAGGCACAAAAACCCTTTACAGAGGTCCAATATGTCAGGGGACTCCTTCAGGGAAGCTGGATGTCTCAGGATGTAATAAACAACTGTGCAATTAGAGCGTGAAAATAGGCCCCTCCCACCATGCACTCAAAGTCAGAGGGCCTTAAAAAATGATTCCTAGGAGTAAAATAACAGCCATGTGGAAAACTAGGCCCCAAATAAAGATTTATCACCTCAGTAAAAAACGTTCCTTATATATATAACGTTTTACATACTAAGCCATAATAGAAAGTAATATGAAAATTACCCTTTACTGCAAGCATGATGCCAGTCGTTATTAAATCACTGCAATCAGGCTTACCTTAACTATATCAGGCACTGTCAGCATTTTCTAGTTCTTATAATCCTCTAGAAAAAAATATACTGAACATACTTCAGGGCAGTTAATTCTGCAGGCCGTTCTCCAGCTGAAGTTTCCCCATACTCTTCAGTTATGTGTGAGAACAGCAGTGGACCTTAGTTACAACCTGCTAAGATCATCAAAAACCTCAGGCAAATTCTTCTTCTAATTTCTGCCTGAGGTAAATAAACAGTACAACGCCGGCACCATTTAAAAATAACAAACTTTTGATTGAAGATAAACTACACTAATTCACCACATCTCTCTAGCTACTTCCCTTGTCGAGAGCTGCAAGAGAATGACTGGAGGTGGCAGTTAGGGGAGGAGCTATTTAGACAGCTCTGCTGTGGGTGATCCTCTTGCAGCTTCCTGTTGGGAAGGAGAATATCCCACAAGTAATGGATGAATCTGTGGACTGTATACACCTTACAAGAGAAAAGCCCTTTTAAGGGCTGGTAAAAGAGCTGGTTACTTGGTAATTTAGAATAGGGTAGGGCATTTTTTTATTTTGGGGTGCTTTATTATTTTATTAGGGGGCTTAGATTAGGTGTAATTAGTTTGAACTTCTTGTAATTCTTTTTTATTTTCTGTAATTTAGTGTTTTTTTTTCTTTTGTACTATAGTTTATTTTATTTTATTTAATTTAATTTTAGGTAATTGTAGGTAATGTATTTAATTAATTTAATGATAGTGTAGTGTTAGGTTTAATTGTAACTTAGGTTAGGATTTATTTTACAGGTAATTTTGTAATTATTTTAACTAGGTAGCTATTAAATAGTTATTAACTATTTAATAGCTATTGTACCTAGTTAAAATAAATACAAAGTTGCCTGTAAAATAAATATAAATCCTAAAATAGCTACAATGTAACTATTAGTTATATTGTAGCTATCTTAGGGTTTATTTTACAGGTAAGTATTTATTTTTAAATAGGAATAATTTACCGATAGACTTAGAGTTCTGCGGCCAAAGGGGTGCGTTAGCTACGCATGCATTTTTTCCCCCGCACCTTTTAAATACCGCTGGTATTTAGAGTTCACAAAAGGGCTGCGTTAGGCTCCAAAAAGGGAGCGTAGAGCATAATTTACCGCCACTGCAACTCTCAATACCAGCGGTGCTTACGGACGCGGCCAGCTTAAAAAACGTGCTCGTGCACGATTCCCCCATAGGAAACAATGGGGCAGTTTGAGCTGAAAAAAACCTAACACCTGCAAAAAAGCAGCGTTCAGCTGCTAACGCAGCCCCATTGTTTCCTATGGGGAAACACTTCCTAAGTCTGCACCTAACACCCTAACATGAACCCCGAGTCTAAACACCCCTAACCTTACACTTATTAACCCCTAATCTGCTGCCCCCGCTATTGCTGACCCCTGCATATTTTTTTTAACCCCTAATCTGATGCTCCGTACACCGCCGCCACCTACATTATCCCTATGTACCCCTAATCTGCTGCCCCTAACACCGCCGACCCCTTTATTATATTTATTAACCCCTAATCTGCCGCCCCCAACGTCGCCGCCACCTACCTACACTTATTAACCCCTAATCTGCCGACCGGACCTCACCGCTACTATAATAAAGTTATTAACCCCTAATCCGCCTCACTCCCACCTCAATAACCCTATAATAAATAGTATTAAACCCTAATCTGCCCTCCCTAACATCACCGACACCTAACTTCAAGTATTAACCCCTAATCTGCCGACCGGACCTCACCGCTACTCTATTAAATTTATTAACCCCTAAAGCTAAGTCTAACCCTAACACTAACACCCCCCTAAGTTAAATATAATTTTTATCTAACAAAATAAATTAACTCTTATTAAATAAATTATTCCTATTTAAAGCTAAATACTTACCTGTAAAATAAACCCTAATATAGCTACAATATAAATTATAATTATATTGTAGCTATTTTAGGATTTATATTTATTTTACAGGCAACTTTGTATTTATTTTAACTAGGTACAATAGCTATTAAATAGTTAATAACTATTTAATAGCTACCTAGTTAAAATAATTACAAATTTACCTGTAAAATAAATCCTAACCTAAGTTACAATTAAACCTAACACTACACTATCAATAAATTAATTAAATAAAATACCTACAATTATCTACAATTAAACCTAACACTACACTATCAATAAATTAATTACATACAAATACCTACAATTAAATACAATTAAATAAATTAACTAAAGTACAAAAAATAAAAAAAGAACTGTTACAAAAAATAAAAAAATAATTTACAAACATTAGAAAAATATTACAACAATTTTAAGCTAATTACACCTACTCTAAGCCCCCTAAAAAAATAACAAAGCCCCCCCAAAATAAAAAAATGCCCTACCCTATTCTAAAATACAAATAGAAAAGCTCTTTTACCTTACCAGCCCTTAAAAGGGCCTTTTGCGGGGCATGCCCCAAAGAATTCTGCTCTTTTGCCTGTAAAAAAAAACATACAATACCCCCCCAACATTACAACCCACCACCCACATACCCCTAATCTAACCCAAACCCCCCTTAAATAAACCTAACACTAAGCCCCTGAAGATATCCCTACCTTATCTTCACCACGCCGGGTATCACCGATCCGTCCAGAGGAGGCTCCGACATCTTCATCCAAGCCCAAGCGGGGGCTGAAGAGGTCCATCATCGGGCTGAAGAGATCCATCATCCGGCTGAAGAGATCCATCATCCGGCTGAAGAGGTCCATCATCGGGCTGAAGAAATCCATCATCCGGCTGAAGTCTTCTATCAAGCGGCATCTTCAATCTTCTTTCTTCCGGATCCATCTTCATCCCGCCGACGCGGAACATCCATTCTGGCTGACGACTTCCCGACGAATGACGGTTCCTTTAAATTATGTCATCCAAGATGGCGTCCCTCGAATTCCGATTGGCTGATAGGATTCTATCAGCCAATCGGAATTAAGGTAGGAAAATTCTGATCCGATCAGCCAATTCTGTTCCGATCAGCCAATAGAATGCGAGCTCAATCTGATTGGCTGATTGGATCAGCCAATCGGATTGAACTTGAATCTGATTGGCTGATTCCATCAGCCAATCAGAATTTCCTACCTTAATTCCGATTGGCTGATAGAATCCTATCAGCCAATCGGAATTCGAGGGACGCCATCTTGGATGACGTCATTTAAAGGAACCGTCATTCGTCGGGAAGTTGTCGGCCAGGATGGATGTTCCGCGTCGGCGGGATGAAGATGGATCCGGAAGAAAGAAGATTGAAGATGCCGCTTGATAGAAGACTTCAGCCGGATGATGGATCTCTTCAGCCCGATGATGGACCTCTTCAGCCCGATGATGGACCTCTTCAGCTGGATGATGGATCTCTTCAGCCCGATGATGGACCTCTTCAGCCGGATGATGGATCTCTTCAGCCGGATGATGGATCTCTTCAGCCCGATGATGGACCTCTTCAGCCCCCGCTTGGGCTTGGACGAAGACTTCGGAGCCTCCTCTGGACGAATCGGTGATACCCGGCGTGGTGAAGATAAGGTAGGGAGATCTTCAGGGGCTTAGTGTTAGGTTTATTTAAGGGGGGTTTGGGTTAGATTAGGGGTATGTGGGTGGTGGGTTGTAATGTTGGGGGGGTATTGTATGTTTTTTTTTACAGGCAAAAGAGCAGAATTCTTTGGGGCATGCCCCGCAAAAGGCCCTTTTAAGGGCTGGTAAGGTAAAAGAGCTTTTCTATTTGTATTTTAGAATAGGGTAGGGCATTTTTTTATTTTGGGGGGCTTTGTTATTTTATTAGGGGGCTTAGAGTAGGTGTAATTAGCTTAAAATTGTTGTAATATTTTTATAATGTTTGTAAATTATTTTTTTATTTTTTGTAACTTAGTTCTTTTTTTATTTTTTGTACTTTAGTTAGTTTATTTAATTGTATTTATTTGTAGATATTTGTATGTAATTAATTTATTGATAGTGTAGTGTTAGGTTTAATTGTAGATAATTGTAGGTATTTTATTTAATTAATTTATTGATAGTGTAGTGTTAGGTTTAATTGTAACTTAGGTTAGGATTTATTTTACAGGTAATTTTGTAATTATTTTAACTAGGTAGCTATTAAATAGTTATTAACTGATTAGGGGTTAATACTATTTATTATAGGGTTATTGAGGCGGGAGTGAGGCGGATTAGGGGTTAATAACTTTATTATAGTAGCGGTGAGGTCCGGTCGGCAGATTAGGGGTTAATAATTGTAGGTAGGTGGCGGCGACGTTGGGGGCGGCAGATTAGGGGTTAATAAATATAATATAGGGGTTGGCGGTGTTAGGGGCAGCAGATTAGGGGTACATAGGGATAACGTAGGTTGCGGCGGTGTGCGGTCGGCAGATTAGGGGTTAAAATTTTTTATTAGAGTGGCGGCGATGTGGGGGGGCCTCGGTTTAGGGGTACATAGGTAGTTTATGGGTGTTAGTGTACTTTAGAGCACAGTAGTTAAGAGCTTTATGAACCGGCGTTAGCCCAGAAAGCTCTTAACTCCTGGCTTTTTGCTGCGGCTGGAGTTTTGTCGTTAGATTTCTAACGCTCACTTCAGCCAAGACTCTAAATACCGGCTATAGAAAGATCCCATTGAAAAGATAGGATACGCAATTGACGTAAGGGGATCTGCGGTATGGAAAAGTCGCGGCTGCAAAGTGAGCGTTAGACCCTTTCCTGACTGACTCTAAATACCAGCAGGCGTCCAAAACCAGCGTTAGGAGCCTCTAACGCTGGTTTTGACGGCTAACGCAGAACTCTAAATCTAGGCGTTAATTAATAATAGTAAGTTTTATTTAGATTTATTAAAATAATATTTAAGTTAGGGGGGTGTTAGTGTTAGTGTTAGACTTAGGTTTAGGGGTTAATAAGTTTAATATAGGTGGCGGCAGGGTCCGGGAGCGGCGGTTTAGGGGTTAATGAGTTTAATGTATATTGCGGCGGTGTAGTGGGGGGCAGGATAGGGGTTAATAACTTTAATATAGGTGGCGGTGGGCTCCGGAAGCGGCGGTTTAGGGGTTAAAAAATAATTTATTTGTGGTGGGGTCCGGGATCCGCAGGATAGGGGTTAATAACTTGAATATAGGTGGCGGCGGTGTAGTTGGGGGCAGGATAGGGGCTAATAGGTATGATGTAAGTGGCGGTGGGGTCCGGGAGCGGCGGTTTAGGGGTTAATACATTTATTATAGTTGCGGCGGGGTCCAGGAGCGGCGGTTTAGGGGGTAATAACTTTATTTAGGTGCAGGGGGCTCCGGGAGCGGCGGTTTAGGGGGTAAAACAGTATAGTTTAGTGTGGGTGCTTAGTGACAAGCTATCAAAAAAGCTGCGAAGAAGCCGATGAGCAGCGAGATCGATGACTGTTAGTTAACAACAGTCCGCTGCTCATCGCTCCGTACTTGGTGCGTGGCTTTTTGACAGCTTTTTTGATAACTTTGGCGAACGTATTCAGGTCCGCGGCGGTGATGGTAGGTGAGCTTAGGCGAGCGTATTGGGCCGGCGAATGCAGGTAAGTAGACGGCTTCATACATAGAGGCCTAAATGTTTAAGTATATTGTATTATTTATATATCTTCTTTATATACTGTACATTTTCCATGTATGGAATATACAGAGGTTAACATCACAAGATCAGGTTAATATATCAATCAGGTCTGGGAGAAATACCTGTTGAATATGATTGATATAATACACGTAATAAGTCGTTATCACATACATCTCATTGGCAAAAACAGAAACAGAAAGTGGAACTACATCTATGATCTCACTTCCGGGATATGCAGCGTGCACGTATGCTGCTATATTCTGTGCACTAACCAACAACATACTAAATAATAAGACTGGAACCAGAAATGACGCTAAATCTGATGACGTCACTTCCGGTAACAGTGGACCAAGTTAAATTACCTGAACAACACTAGTTACACCAATAGGTTGGTGTATTTCATTACCTTTTGGCGCCAAAATTTAAAATCTCACCCAATAGGCTAACTTGATTTACTATGTTTTAGTCTTGATAAAGGCCTAGACTGAGGCAGAAATGCGTTGCCATATATGGTAAGCCTCCTACAAGGAGCATCTTCAATTTTCCCCAACTATATTGCACTATATTATTATTTTTTGCACTAATTTTCCCCTTTTTCTGGACTTTCATCTGGATTTTATATTTTTTTCTGTACACTATAAGGATACACTCAATATCACATATTCAAAGAAGGACTACATATTTTCACTAATTTTCAGCACATCTTCCATTTGGAGGACTTTTCTATATATTGAAGCCACACATTTGGTATTCTAACTTCGATCCTTTCAATTTTGAATTTCACAGCTATATATGGTTTTTATTGCATATACATGGATCCATGTTTTATTGGTTTATCTAATGTATTTACTGTATTAAATTATTGTTTTTTTTAGACATATAACATTGCACCTTAGCCTTATTTTAGGCGTTCCTTATACTGATTCACATTCATTAAATTTCAGGGTCAGCTAGGGAACCCTCTCTTATGTGTTCACACATAGCGCTGGGTTAAACATTCCAGTCTTCTCCATTAGTTCTCCATACCATTTGCATTTTAGCACACCACTTGAAATCTAGCCCAAATTAAGCTTAAGGCCAATAAATAAAAATGCAACATGCCCATACAATTTTTAAGCACATTTTTTTTATTTAGAATGTCCCTTTAGATCAAGGCATCTGAATAAATAAAAATCATATGTTATTGTCCATGTGAGCCTTACCTTACCAACCAATAGTGATGCGCTTTACAAACATGAAATATAGAACAAATTTTGATTGAATGAAATATTAAGAGCTCCAGTACCTGAGGATATCGGTAGATCCCAGTAAACCATGACAGGGCAAATGTCAATGAGGAAATAAAGTGCCCTATGAAAGCAACAACTGGACTGTCCTTGTTGGAGTTGTAATTTGGAATCAGTTCATCCTTCCCTGATAATATATCCAGAGCACTATACACAGCTTTATTTTCCAATGTGCAGGAATCATAGATATGATACCCAAGAGTTATATTTGGTAAGATATCAGATCTGCTGTTAATATCCTCAATAGCAAACATAAAAGCTAAAAGATGCCGGAAGTAATAAAGTGAAGAGCTGAAAGAAAGACCAATTAATACGTTATAGTGAGGTATATTATAGATCATTTTGAGACATAGTAAATCAATACCCACCTTTATAATATTTACTTGAGTAGAGCTATGAACTTGTGCATTGCGCTTAGCAAAGCCCAGAATAAATAACTTCAGAATTCTAGAAGAAGGTCGATACAAATATGCTGTGAAAAGAATGTGGAGGCCAGGCTACATTTTGTGTGAGGTTATGACCTCTGAGCACTGCCACTGGTATGCACTGTATTTGATGTGCTTTACTCTATGATAAATAAGACCAGAACCTTCACTTAGACTGAGATTTACTAATTCACTGTTATCCCTGTCTTATAAAAAGGAAAAGGAAGCAGTTTTGGAATAGTTGGGGTCATAGTCGCTCTATGTAAAAGCTCATAAATGGTACATACTCCACGGATTGTATTTTTTTCTGGCAAACCAGGCCATAAAGTTGCTGGCATTCTCCTGGGCTGTTAATTGGTTACTATGACAACAGGAAGTACCAATACCTGACTTACATCTACCAGACATTAATTTTGTCCTAGAGGGTAAAAACATTATTTATATCTTGCCTGATAAATTCCTTTCTTTCATAAGTGATAAGAGTCCACAATCCCTTACTCCTGGGAATTATCTTTCCTGCCACTAGGAGGAGGCAAAGATTCCCACACCTCAGAGCTCTATATAAACCCTCTCACCTCTATAGTAATCAGTCTGATGTAAAGCCAAACTGAAAAATAGAGGAAACTGGAAAAAAGGATGTGCCTAACATAGAACATAAAATAATATTTAAAAAAAACAGGGTGTGGTTTTGTGAACTCTTATCAACATGAAAGAAAGGAATTTATCAGGTAAGATATAAATTATGTTTTATTTCATATAGGTGATAAGAGTTCCCAGTCCATTACTCCTTGGAACTAATACCCAAGATGTGGTAGAGGCCATGAGTAATGGATGAAAAAAGGGAGAGATTAAACATCCTTTATCTATAAGAAAAAACGCCCAAAAATAGAAAAATAATTTTAATATAATTTTAGAAATGCAATTTAAAAACAGAAAACAAGTCCTAGACAGAAAAAAACTGCCTGAAGCACTTTTCTACCAAAAGCAGCTTCAGAATAAGCAAAAACATCAAAATGGTAGAATTTGGTAAATATATGCAAGGATGACCAAGCAGCTGCCGTGCAAATTTGCTCCAGAGAACCTCATTCTTGAATGCCCAGGAAATGGCTACAGAGTGAGTAGAATAAACTGTGATATACGTAGGAGGATTTTGACTCACGTCTACATAAGCCATATGAATTAATTGCTTAATCCAAGAAGCCAGAGCAACAGACAATGGGGCCTATCTATCAAGCTCCGAAAGGCCCGTGTTTCTGGCGAGTCTTCAGACTTTCCAGAAACAGCAGTTATGAAGCAGGGGTCACAAAGACTGCTGCTCCATAACCCTGTCCGCCTGCTCTGATGAGGCGGACAGGAATCGCCAGAAATCAACCCGAACGAGTACGATCGGGTTGATTGACACCCCGATTGGCCACGATTCTGCAGGGGGGCGGCGTTGCACCAGCAGCTCTTGTGAGCTGCTGGTGCAATGCTGCATACGGAGAGCGTCTTGCTCTCCGCATTCAGCGAGGTATTGCGGACAGGAATCGCCAGAAATCAACCCGAACGAGTACGATCGGGTTGATTGACACCCCGATTGGCCACGATTCTGCAGGGGGGCGGCGTTGCACCAGCAGCTCTTGTGAGCTGCTGGTGCAATGCTGCATACGGAGAGCGTATTGCTCTCCGCATTCAGCGAGGTCTTGCGGACCTGATCCGCAGTGTCGGATCAGGTCCTCAAGACCTTTCATAAATAGAGGCCTATGCCTTCTGTCCCTTGCACTTACCTGTAAAATGAATAAACAATTCAGGAGTTTGTCTGAAATCTTTAGTAACCTCAAGATAATATTTCAAAGCCCAGACAACACTGATCCTCTTTATAAAGAGGATCAGAAGAAAGTGCAGACAACTCAGACATTCTTCTAGCAGATAAAATAACCAAAACAAATAAAGCTTTCCAGGAAATAAGCTTATATCTACCTTATAAATAGGTACAAAAGGAGAAAACTGCAAAACTTTCAGAATCAAATTAAGATTCCAAGGAAAAAAGGAAGGTTTGATTACATGCTTTATTCTAGATAATGCCTGAACAAAACAATGCACACCAGGAAGATTAGCAATTTTCCTGTGAAAAAGAACAGCGCACTGATTGCGGCTAAACAGAAAAAAAAGAGTGCAAATGCAGTGAGATACTGATGGGTAGTGATGTTGCGAACCTAAAATTTTCGGTTCGCGAACCGCGGACTCGAACTTCCGGTATTGTTCGCGAACGCGCGAACCGCCATTAAATTCAATAGGCAGGCGAACTTTAAAACCTACAAGGACTATTTCTGGCCACAATAGTGATGGAAAAGTTGTTTCAAGGGTACTAACACCTGGACTGTTGCATGCTGGAGGGGGATCCCTGGCAAAACTCCCATGGAAAATTACATAGTTGATGCAGAGTCTGCTTTTAAGCCATAATGGGTCTAAATCAACTAACATTCCCAAAGTGGCTGTCTCAAAACATCCCGGACAGAAGATAGATTGATAGTGATAGATAGGATATATAGATATACATAGATTGATAGTTAGATAGAATCGATAGAAGAGAAATAGATAGATTTGTTAGATATATAATTACCCTAATAAATTCTAATAATCAAACATGCGTTCTTGGACCCAACTAGCTTGTGTCAATTAGTACTTTTCTTAGCACTTTAATCCCTGTTCCCCCCCCCTATCGGGGGAGTTCTATATGGCCTGCCAGATTACCCTGAAAAATTATAATATTAAGACATGTGGTCTGCTACCTATTTTAACGAGGTTGTGTTTTAAGTACTACCATTCTTAGCACTTTAATCTCTGTAACTCCCCCTATTTGGTGAGGTCTATACGGCCTGGATGATTACCCATACAAAATATAATAATAAGACATCTGCTCTTGGTCTGCGACCCATGGTAACTATGTTGTGTTAATTAGTAATGTCTTTCGCATTTTAATAGCTGTTACTCATACTCACCCTATCGGTGGAGGTCTATATGGCCTGCATGATTACCCTTACAAAATATAACAACCAAACATATGTTCTGGGACCCATGGTAAGTAGGTTGTGTTATGTAGTACTGTTCTTTGCATTTTCATACCTGTTACAACACCAAATGGTCTATCTGTCCTTCATGATTAGCTGCACCCAAACCCAAAAAAAGCCGAGTGGTCTTAGACTAACACCCATGGCTAACTCTGTTGTTTCAATTAGTACTATTCTTAGCACTTTCATCCCTGTTACGGGCGGTCTACATGGCCATCATGATTAGCCGAACAAAATACTACAATCCAACCTTTGCTCAGTCTTCATAGGCCCTTCATTGTCTGTATTTTGATAGTACAGTTCTTATTATTTTTATAGCTGATACAACACCGAATGTTGTCAGCTCTATATGGCCTGCATGATTAGCTGCACCCAATACAAAAATAAATCCAAGCGGTTTTGCACTAACACCCATGGCTAACTCTGTTGTTTCAAGTTCTACTATTCTTAGCTCTTTCATCTCATCATCCCTGTTACTTCCAGGACTCTCGGTGGTGGTGGTCTACATGGCCATCATGATTAGCCTAACCAAATACTACAATCCAACCTTGGCCCAGTCTTCCTAAGGCCCTTCATTGGCTGTATTTTGGTAGTACTGTTCTTATTAGTTTAATAGCTGATACAACACCGAATGTTGTCAGCTCTATATGGCCTGCATGAATAGCCGCACCCAAAGCCAAAAAAAAGCCAAGGGGTTTTGCACTAACACCCATGGCTAACTCTGTTGTTTCAAGTTCTACTATTCTTAGCTCTTTCATCTAATCATCCCTGTTACTTCCAGGACTCTCGGTGGTGGTGGTCTACATGGCCATCATGATTAGCCTAACCAAATACTACAATCCAACCTTGGCTCAGTCTTCCTAAGGCCCTTCATTGGCTGTATTTTGGTAGTACTGTCATCCTTTTGAATAAAAGATTACAGTAAAGGCATTGATTTTAGAAAACCACAGATCATTATTTGCAACCGTGAAATTAGAAAAAAACATTGATTACACAGCCGTGACACTTATTTATGCTCAGGCCTTTTTAATACGAGGGTCCCGGAGCCTCAACCGAAACAACAGCATGAAAGAGGAGATATGTCATCCTTTTGAATAAAAGATTACAGGAAAGGCATTGATTTTTGAAACCCACAGATCATTATTTGCAACCGTGAAATTAGACAAAAACATTGATTAGACAGCCGTGACACTTATTTATGCTCAGGCCTTTTTAATACGAGGGTCCCAGAGGCTCAACCGAAACAACAGCATGAAAGAGGAGATATGTCATACTTTTGAATAAAAGATTACAGGAAAGGCATTGATTTTAGAAACCCACAGATCATTATTTGCAACCGTGAATTTAGAAAAAAACATTGATTACACAGCCGTGACACTTATTTATGCTCAGGCCTTTTTAATACGAGGGTCCCGGAGCCTCAACCGAAACAACAGCATGAAAGAGGAGATATGTCGTCCTTTCGAATAAAAGATTACAGGAAAGGCATTGATTTTAGAAACCCACAGATCATTATTTGCAACCGTTAATTTAGAACAAAAAAAAGGATTACACAGCCGTGACACTTATTTATGTTCAGGCCTTTTTAATACGAGGTTCCCGGAGCCTCAACTGAAACAACAGCATGAAAGAGGAGATATGTCATCCTTTTGAATAAAAGATTACAGGAAAGGCATTGATTTTAGAAACCACAGATCATTATTTGCAACCGTGAAATTAGAAAAAAAAATTGATTACACACCCGTGACACTTATTTATGCTCCGGCCTTTTTAATACGATGGTCCCGGAGCCTCAACCGAAACAACAGCATGAAAGAGGAGATATGTCATCCTTTTGAATAAAAGATTACAGGAAAGGCATTGATTTTAGAAACCCACAGATCATTATTTGCAACCGTGAAATTAGACAAAAACATTGATTACACAGCCGTGACACTTATTTATGCTCCAGCCTTTTTAATACGAGGGTCCCGGAGCCTCAACCGAAACAACAGCATGAAAGAGGAGATATGTCATCCTTTTGAATAAAAGATTACAGGAAAGGCATTGATTTTAGAAACCCACAGATCATTATTTGCAACCGTGAAATTAGAAAAAAACATTGATTACACAGCCGTGACACTTATTTATGCTCAGGCCTTTTTAATACGAGGGTCCCGGAGCCTCAACCGAAACAACAGCATGAAAGAGGAGATATGTCATCCTTTTGAATAAAAGATTACAGGAAAGGCATTGATTTTAGAAACCCACAGATCATTATTTGCAACCGTGAAGTTAGACAAAAACATTGATTAGACAGCCGTGAAACTTATTTATGCTCAGGCCTTTTTAATACGAGGGTCCCGGAGGCTCAACCGAAACAACAGCATGAAAGAGGAGATATGTCATACTTTTGAATAAAAGATTACAGGAAAGGCATTGATTTTAGAAACCCACAGATCATTATTTGCAACCGTGAATTTAGAAAAAAACATTGATTACACAGCCGTGACACTTATTTATGCTCAGGCCTTTTTAATACGAGGGTCCCGGAGCCTCAACCGAAACAACAGCATGAAAGAGGAAATATGTCATCCTTTTGAATAAAAGATTACAGGAAAGGCATTGATTTTAGAAACCCACAGATCATTATTTGCAACCGTGAATTTAGAAAAAAAAATTGATTACACAGCCGTGACACTTATTTATGCTCAGGCCTTTTTAATACGAGGGTCCCGGAGCCTCAACTGAAACAACAGCATGAAAGAGGAGATATGTCATCCTTTTGAATAAAAGATTACAGGAAAGGCATTGATTTTAGAAACCCACAGATCATTATTTGCAACCGTGAAATTAGAAAAAAAAATTGATTACACACCCGTGACACTTATTTATGCTCCGGCCTTTTTAATACGATGGTCCCGGAGCCTCAACCGAAACAACAGCATGAAAGAGGAGATATGTCATCCTTTTGAATAAAAGATTACAGGAAAGGCATTGATTTTAGAAACCCACAGATCATTATTTGCAACCGTGAAATTAGACAAAAACATTGATTACACAGCCGTGACACTTATTTATGCTCAGGCCTTTTTAATACGAGGGTCCCGGAGCCTCAACCGAAACAACAGCATGAAAGAGGAGATATGTCATCCTTTTGAATAAAAGATTACAGGAAAGGCATTGATTTCAGAAACCCACAGATCATTATTTGCAACCGTGAAATTAGAAAAAAACATTGATTACACAGCCGTGACACTTATTTATGCTCAGGCCTTTTTAATACGAGGGTCCCGGAGCCTCAACCGAAACAACAGCATGAAAGAGGAGATATGTCATCCTTTTGAATAAAAGATTACAGGAAAGGCATTGATTTCAGAAACCCACAGATCATTATTTGCAACCGTGAAATTAGAAAAAAACATTGATTACACAGCCGTGACACTTATTTATGCTCAGGCCTTTTTAATACGAGGGTCCCGGAGCCTCAACCGAAACAACAGCATGAAAGAGGAGATATGTCATCCTTTTGAATAAAAGATTACAGGAAAGGCATTGATTTTAGAAACCCACAGATCATTTATATGACCCGTGTAATAGAAAAAAACATTCATTAGACACCGGTTACACTTATTTATCCTCAGGCCTTGTTAATACGAGGGTCCCGGAGCCGCAACTGAAACAACAGCATGAAAGAGGACATATGTCAATCTTTTTGAATTATAGATTACAGGAAAGGCATTGATTTTAGAAACACTGAGATTATTACTTGCAACCGGGAAATAAAAAAAAACAGACACCCAGTACACTTTATTATCCATAGGCCTTTTCAGCAGAGGCTCCAGGACACTCAACAAAAACAAGAGCAGGGAGCTGGGCATAGGAGTACAATGGAGTGTGACAATAATAATCTGAAGGTGAAGATTGCATAGTTGTGGCATTTTAATTTTGTTATCGTGGGAACTTAGTACTTGCAATGACCTTGCTCTGGTGAATCCATATCGCAAATGTGTTATTTAAGGCACTGTTTGTCTATTTTTTTGAATATCAGCATTTGGTAAATGAAGCTCAACTTAGGCTGGTGAGAAACGACCTTTCTTCTGGCTGTTTTCAAATGTTGTGGCTCTGGACAAACATGTGAATAAGGGGCCATCAGCCATATTCTGCACGCAACCCCTTTGATGATTGACGATAAACATGTGTCACCTGCAAGCAGAGCTCGTTACTTCTGTCTAAATCATCTTCCTGGTATGGACAGGCCACTGTTTCCCACAGCAAGTACGAATTTTGAAATACAAGATTGTCTTGAGTATGGTAGGAAACCAAAGTTTATTTAATTCAGTACTATCTATCACCACAAAAAATGAACTTCTTGAAGCAACAAAAATGCCAGCAATTTCATGTGCTTATGGATGACAAGGACGTCATGTCCTTTGGTGCACAGAGATGGAGACGATTTTTGCCCTCCCTGTACACTACCCAGATGTCTCAAACATCACCAGAAAAACAATACAGCCACTCTTGTGAAGTTCCTGGTGTTCCGGTAGCCATCTCTTTGCGCTCCTAAAGGAATACTTTATCAGTGTTTTTGTATACATCCGACAACAGCTTCGGAGACTGTGGTGACGCACATGTTATTTACTGTTGTTCCAGCTGTGGCAATATCAATTGGCATGAAAAAGTTAAGATTTGTGGGTTGGGGAGCCTATAGCTGTTAAGGTAGGACGTGTGTTTGAGGAGCTCCAGGTCTTACAAGTTACTTTGGAGTTAGTTTTCAACCTTAATTTAATTTTCTTTTTGTGATTCATAGTCACACTTTCTGGGGCTATCCAAGAGGAGCCTGGTAAAAGCAGTAGTAGTCACCCCTTATATCAACGGGTACGGAGACCTGTTTTTTGCGTTTACAATATTGCGCCGTACCCCAAACTAATCCTGAATGAAAAAATAAAATTTAAAATTTGGACTAGTGACGCACATTTTATGCACGCTGTGGCAATTGCAATTTGCAATAAAAATAATCTGCTAACAACAACCACTACCTACGACCACACCTGACTCCTGAAGTCATGCTTCAGTTATTAAGTCAAGTTAAATTAATTTTTTTTTCTTTATTATGCGCAGCAGAGGCTCCAGGACCCTCGACAAAACCAGCAGCAGGAAAGAGGACATGTGGCATCCTTTTGAAAAAAATGATTATAGGAAAGGCATTGATTTTAGAAACACAGAGATCATTAGTTGCAACCGTGAAATCACAAAAAACTTCGATTATACACCAAGTACACTTATTTATCCTTAGGCCTTTTTAGCAGAGGCTCCAGGACCCTCCACAAAACCAGCAGCATGAAAGAGGACATATGGCATCCTTTAGAAAATTAGATTACAGGAAAGGCATTGATTTTAGAAACACAGAGATCATTAGTTGCAACTGTGAAATCACAAAAAACTTTGATTATACACCAAGTACACTTATTTATCCTTAGGCCTTTTTAGCAGAGGCTCCAGGACCCTCCACAAAACCAGCAGCATGAAAGAGGACATATGGCATCCTTTAGAAAATTAGATTACAGGAAAGGCATTGATTTTAGAATCACAGAGATCATTAGTTGCAACCGTGAAATCACAAAAAACTTCGATTATACACCAAGTACACTTATTTATCCTTAGGCCTTTTTAGCAGAGGCTCCAGGACCCTCCACAAAACCAGCAGCATGAAAGAGGACATATGGCATCCTTTAGAAAATTAGATTACAGGAAAGGCATTGATTTTAGAAACACAGAGATCATTAGTTGCAACCGTGAAATCACAAAAAACTTTGATTATACACCAAGTACACTTATTTATCCTTAGGCCTTTTTAGCAGAGGCTCCAGGACCCTCCACAAAACCAGCAGCAGGAAAGAGGACATATGGCATCCTTTAGAAAATTAGATTACAGGAAAGGCATTGATTTTAGAAACACAGAGATCATTAGTTGCAACCGTGAAATCACAAAAAACTTCGATTATACACCAAGTACACTTATTTATCCTTAGGCCTTTTTAGCAGAGGCTCCAGGACCCTCAACAAAAACAAGAGCAGGGAGGTGGGCATAGGAGTACAATGGAGTGTGACAATAATAATGTGAAGGGGAAGATTGCGGAGTTGTGTCATTTTAATTTTGTTATTGTGGGAAATACTAGCAATGACCTTGCTCTGGTGAATCCATATTGCAAATGTGCTGCTGGTGAGAAACGACCTTTCTTCTGGCTGTTTTCAAATGTTGTGGCTCTGGACAAACATGTGAATAAGGGGCCATCAGCCATATTCTGCACGCAACCCCTTTGATGATTGACGATAAACATGTGTCACCTGCAAGCAGAGCCCGTTACTTCTGTCTAAATCATCTTCCTGCTATGGACAGCCCACTGCTTCCCACAGCAAGTCCGAAGCTTGAACTACAAGATTGTCTTGAGTATGGTAGGAAACCAAAGTTTATTTAATTCTGTACTATCACCACAAAAACTGAACTTCTTGAAGCAACGAAAATGCCAGCAATTTCATGTGCTTATGGATGACAAGGACGTCCTGTCCTGTGGTGCACAGAGATGGAGAGGATTTTTGCCCTCCCTGTACACTACCCAGATGTCTACAACATCACCAGAAACACAAGACAGCCACTTTTGTGAAGTTCCTGGAGTGTTCCGGTAGCCATCTCTTTGCGCCCCAAAAGGAATTCTTTATTGTTGTTTTTGTATACATCCGACAATAGATTCGGAGACTGTGGTGACGCACATGTTAGTTACTGTTATTCCAGCTGTGGCAATATCAATTGGCATTAAAAAGGTAAGATTTGGGTGGGCGGAGCCTATACCTGTTGCGGTAGGACGTGTGTTTGAGGAGCTCCAGGTCTTACAATTTACTTAGGAGTAATTTTTCAACCTTAATTTAATTTTCTTTTTGGGATTCATACTCACACTTTCTGGGGCTATCCAAGAGGAGCCTGGTAAAAGCACTAGTAGTCACCCCTTATATCAACGGGTACCGAGACCTGTTTTTTGCCTTTCCAATATTGCGCCGTACCCCAAACTAATCCTGAATGAAAAAAAAACAACTTAAAATTTGGACTAGTGACGCACATTTTATGCACGCTGTGGCAATTGCAATTTGCAATAAAAATAATCTGCTAACAACAACCACTACCTACGACCACACCTGACTCCTGAAGTCATGCTTCAGTTATTAATTCAAGTTAAATTAATTTTTTTTCTTTATTATGCGCAGCAGAGGCTCCAGGACCCTCGACAAAACCAGCAGCAGGAAAGAGGACATATGGCATCCTTTGGAAAAAATGATTATAGGAAAGGCATTGATTTCAGAAACACAGAGATCATTAGTTGCAAACGGTAAATCGAAAAAAACATTGATTAGACACCCAGTACACTTATTTTTCATTAGGCCTTTTTAATAAGAGGCTCCCGGAGCCTCAACCGAAACAACAGCATCAAAAAGTACATATGGCATCCTTGTGAATAATAGATTACTGGAAAGGCATTGATTTTAGAAACCCGTGGATAATTTTTTGCAAACGTTGAATCTAAAAAAACATATGGCATACTTTAGAAAATTAGATTACAGGAAAGGCATTGATTTTAGAAACACAGAGATCATTAGTTGCAACCGTGAAATCTAAAAAACCATAGATTATACACCCAGTACACTTCTTTATCCTTAGGCCTTTTTAGAAGAGTGTCCCGGAGCCTCAACAGAAAGAACAGCATGAAAGAGGACATATGGCATCCTTTTGAAAAATAGATTACAGGAAAGGCATTGATTTTAGAAAGACAGAAAAAAATTGTTACAAACGGGAAATCTAAAAAAACATTGAATAGACACCCATTACACTTCTTTATCCTTAGGCCTTTTTAGCAGAGGCTCCAGGACACTCAACAAAACCAGCAGTAGGAAAGAGGACATATGGCATCCTTTGTGAAAAAAAGATTATAGGAAAGGCATTGATTTTAGAAACCCGGGGATAATTTGTTGCAACCGTGAATTTGAATAAAAAAAATGGTTGGATGGACACCCAGTACAATTCTTTCTCCCTAGGCCTTTTTATAAGAGGGTCCAGGACCCTCAAACAAAACACCAGCAGGAAAGGGGCCATATGGCATACTTTTTAACAATAGAGTAAGAGTACAGGAAAGGCATTGATTTTAGAAACCCATAGATAATTTTTTGCAAATGTAAATTTGAATCAAAAAAATGATTCGATGGACACCCAGTAAACCACTTTCTCCTTAGGCCTTTTTATAAGAGGGTCCTGGACCCTCAAAAAAAAACACCAGCAGGAAAGAGGACATATGGCATACTTTTGAAAATTAGATTACAGGAAAGGCATTGATTTTAGAAACACAGAGATCAGTTATATGACCCGGGAAATAGAAAAAAAACATTGATTGGACACCCAGTACACTTCTTTATCCTTAGTCCTTTTTATAAGAGTGTCCTGGAGCCTCAACAGAAAGAACAGCATGAAATAGGACATATGGCATCCTTTTGAAAAATAGATTACAGGAAAGGCATAGATTTTTGAAAGACAGAAAAAATTTGTTACAACCGTGAAATCTAAAAAAACATTGAATAGACACCCAGTACACTTCTTTATCCTTAGGCCTTTTTAGCAGAGGCTCCAGGACACTCAACAAAACCAGCAGTAGGAAAGAGGACATATTGCATCCTTTGTGAAAAAAAGATTATAGGAAAGGCATTGATTTTAGAAACCCGGGGATAATTTGTTGCAACCGTGAATTTTAATTAAAAAAAATGATTGGATGGACACCCAGTACAATTCTTTCTCCCTAGGCCTTTTTATAAGAGGGTCCAGGACCCTCAAACAAAACACCAGCAGGAAAGGGGACATATGGCATACTTTTGAACAATAGAGTACAGGAAAGGCATAGATTTTAGAAACCCATAGAATTTTTTTTTAAAATGTAAATTTGAATAAAAAAAATGATTCGATGGACAGCCAGTACACCTCTTTCTCCTTAGGCCTTTTTATAAGAGGGTCCTGGACCCTAAAAAAAAACACCAGCAGGAAAGAGGACGTATGGCATCCTTTTGAACAATAGAGTACAGGTACAGCATTGATTTTACAAACCCAGAGATCATTTTGTTCAATTGTTAAATCGAAAAATAAAAATGAGTGGCCAACCAGTACACCTCTTTCTCCTTAGGCCTTTTTATAAGAGGGTCCTGGACACTCAAAAAAAACACCAGCAGGAAAGAGGACGTATGGCATCCTTTTGAACAATAGAGTACAGGTACGGCATTGATTTTACAAAACCAGAGATAATTTTGGTCAAATGAGAAATAGAAAATAAAAAAGAGTGGACACCCAGTACACCTCTTTCACCTTAGGCCTTTTTATAAGAGTGTCCAGGACCCTCAAACAAAATACCAGCAGGAAAGAGAACATATGGCATACTTTGGAACAATAGAGTACTGGTACGGCATTGATTTGTGAAACCCACAGATAATTGTTTGTAAAAGTGAAATAGCACCAAAAACCATGCTTGGACTCCCACTCCAGGTCGTTCTCCTTCAGCTTTTTTATAAGAGGGTCCAGCACCCTCAACAGAAACAACTGCAGGAAACACCACCACATATGCCATCCTTTTGCACAAGCGAGTACAGGTATGGCATCCATTTTAGAAACCCAAAGATAATTGAGAGGAACCAGGAACATTTTTCTAAAAACTGGATGGGGCACCCCTTACTACAGGTCGTTCTCCTTCAGCCTTTTTATATCATGGGCCACGACCCGCAACAGGCACAACAGCATGAAACACAACATATGCCACCTTTTTGCACAATAGAGTACAGGTATGTCATAGATGGAACACGGAGATAATTTAGAGCAACCAAGAGACGGATAAAGATGCTTGGTCGGTCCTACTCTTTCAAATTTGTTGCATTTTGTGTTCAATTGAATGGTACACCGGATACGAGTGGTGTGTAAAGTTGTACAATTCATAACAGTTTAATCACTAGTGTTATGTGCATTATTTTTTTTATTTGAGTTTTGTACCCACAGAGATGCAGCAGAGGCCAGAAAAATTAGGAATGTACAAATGACTGAAAAATTGGGGTATTGTTGGAGCAACTGCTGTAGCAGCGGCCAGAAAAATCGATGTTTGTAAAACATTTATAAAGTGCCCTAAAAGCTTGTGGCTTGAACACTAGTTGTTGGCAGATAATTCAAGCAAGTCCTCCGTCTTTACAACCAAAAAAAAAAGACCAGCCTGTGTACCAGTTGTAGCCCAAGGCAGCTCATATCATCATCAGTAGTTTTTTATTCAAATGTATCGCCCAATGTCAGTCCCTTCGGGATCCAGCCCTCATTCATTTTTATAAAAGTGAGATAGTCAAGGCTTTTTTGACCTAGGCGACTTCTCTTCTCAGTGACAAAACCTCCTGCTGCACTAAAAGTCCTTTCGGACAGGACACTCGAAGCGGGGCAGGCCAGAAGTTCCATTGCAAATTGGGATAGCTCAGGCCACAAGTCCAGCCTGCACACCCAGTAGTCAAGGGGTCCATCGCTCCTGAGAGTGTCGAGATCCGCAGTTAAAGCTAGGTAGTCTGCTACCTGTCGGTTGAGTCTTTCTCTAAGGCTGGATCCCGAAAGGCTCTGATGGTGCATGGGAGTTAAAAAGGTACGCATGTCCTCCATCAACAAGACATCAGGAAAGCGCCCGGTCCTTGCCGCCGTGGTCGTGGGAGGAGGAGGATTAATTTCATCTCTTCCCCCGTTACATTCCCGTGGTGCTGTGACATCACCCTTATACGCTGTGTAACGCATAGTTTTTAATTTATTATGAAAATGCTCTATCCTTTCCGACTTGCGGGAATTTGGTAACATTTCAGGCACTTTATGCTTATACCGGGGGTCAAGGAGCGTGGACACCCAGTACAGGTCGTTCTCCTTCAGCTTTTTTATACGAGGGTCCCTCAACAGGCACGACAGCATGAAAGAACCCATTTGAACAAGGTTGGATGCTGAGCTAATCATGTCGCGTTCCTCCTCCTCACTGATCTCACTGATGGTATATTCTTCCCCCCAGCCACGTACAACACCACGGGTACCAGAGAGGTGACAACAACGAGCACCCTGGGATGCCTGTTGTGCTCGGTCTTCCTCCTCCTCCTCAAAGCCACATTCCTCCTCTGACTCCTCTTCCTCACAATCCTCTTCCTGCGTTGCCGCAGGTCCAGCAAGCGATGCTGATTCGGCTGTTTGTGGGGGTGATGGACACCACAACTCTTCCTCTTCACGCTCATCTACTGCCTGATCCAGCACTCTTCGCAGGGCACGCTCCAGGAAGAAAACAAATGGTATGATGTCGCTGATGGTGCCTTCGGTGCGACTGACAAGGTTTGTCACCTCCTCAAAAGGACGCATGAGCCTACAGGCATTGCGCATGAGCATCCAGTAATTTGGCAAAAATATCCCCAGCTCCCCAGAGGCTGTCCTAGCACCCCGTTCATACAAATACTCATTAACAGCTTTTTCTTGTTGGAGCAGGCGGTCAAACATTAGGAGTGTTGAATTCCACCGTGTCGGGCTGTCGCAAATCAAGCGCCTCACTGGCAGGTTGTTTCGACGCTGGATATCAGACAAGTGCGCCATGGCCGTGTAGGAACACCTGAAATGGCCACACACCTTCCTGGCCTGCTTCAGGACGTCCTGTAAGCCTGGGTACTTATGGACAAATCGTTGTACAATCAGATTACACACATGTGCCATGCACGGCACATGTGTCAACTTGCCCAATTTCAATGCCGCCACCAAATTACTTCCATTGTCAGAAACAACCTTGCCAATCTCCAGTTGGTGCGGAGTCAGCCACTGATCCACCTGTGCGTTCAGGGCGGTCAGGAGTGCTGGTGCGGTGTGACTCTCCGCTTTCAGGCAAGTCAACCCCAAGACGGCGTGACACTGCCGTACCCGGGATGTAGCATAGTACCTGGGGAGCTGGGGGGGGTGCCATAGATGTGGAGCAAGACGCAGAAGTTGAAGAGGACTCAGCCGAGGAAGAGGTTATGGAAGAGGATGGAGTAGGAGGAGTAGAGGAGGTAGCAGCAGGCCTGCCTGCAAGTCGTGGCGGTGTCACCAACTCTTCTGCAGAGCCACGCATTCCATGCTTGTCAGAAGTCAGCAGGTTTACCCAATGTGCAGTGTAGGTGATATACCTGCCCTGACCATGCTTTGCAGACCAGCTATCCGTGGTCATATGGACCCTTGCCCCAACGCTGTGTGCCAGACATGCCATAACTTCCTTTCTCACAACAGAGTACAGGTTTGGGATTGCCTTTTGTGAAAAGAAATTTCTGCCAGGTACCTTCCACTGCGGTGTCCCAATAGATACAAATTTTTTGAAAGCATCAGACTCCACCAGCTTGTATGGTAAAAGCTGGCGAGCTAAGAGTTCAGACAAGCCAGCTGTCAGACGTCGGGCAAGGGGGTGACTTTGAGAAATTGGCTTCTAACGCTCAAACATGTCCTTGACAGACACCTGACTGTGGGCAGATGACCAGGAACTGCTACGTAAGAGAGACTGAGTGGAGGATGGTTGAGAGGGGGCAAGGAGGACAGCACTGGTTGACGTGGCTGAAGATGCTGGAGCAGGAGGAGGAGGGCGGCTTTCACTTTGTGTGCTGCTTCTACTCATGTGTTCTTCCCATCGGCCTTTGTGATGGGAGACCATGTGCCTTCGCAAAGCAGTTGTACCTAGGTGGCTGTTGGACTTCCCACGACTCAGTTTCTTTTGGCACAGGTTGCAAATGGCATCGCTGTTGTCAGAGGCAGACACACAAAAAAAATGCCACACTGCTGAGCTCTGCGATGACGGCATTCTGGTGGTGGCAACAGCATGCGTTGATGGGCATCGGCGGGCTGTCTGGCTGACCCCTGGTGACGATGCATGCTGTCTGACTGTGCCACTAGCTCCTTGAGATGACCTCCCCGTACTTCCAAATCGTCTCCTCCTCCTCCTCCTCTCTGTCTCCCCATCTGAACTTTCCCCCTCTTCTTCTTCTCTTCTAGCAGGCACCCACGTGACATCCACCGACACATCATCATCAACCGCTTCACTTGTATCTGAAACATCAAGAAAGGAAGCAGCAGCGGGTACAACATCACCATCATCATCACACCGTACCTCCATGTCGGTAATGCTGCCTGACTGAGACTGATCACTATTATCTACATCCTCTGTCAATGATGGTTGCGCATCACTCATTTCTTCAAAATGATGTGTCAATAACTCCTGTGACAGATCAAGTGAAGCGGCTGTGGTGCTAGTGTTGGTGGTGGCGACAGGTGGCGGAGTGTCACTGGTCACTTGAGACCTGCCCAAAGCACAGCTGGACTTAGATGGTGTGTCAAGGTTAGGAGGATAAGCAGCGGAAGCTGAAGAAGATTGGGTTTCCTGTGTTAGCCATCCTCCTCAGAAGTTTTTGCATCCCCCCTGGCACCCGGCGTCTGAACAATGTGCATATTTGTAGGGTCTAAAGGAATCACAGCACCACCACCACGACCACGGAACCTGCGGGGTGGCCTGCCTCTGCCTGTCATTTTTTTTTAAATGGACACTAACAATACTATTACACCAATTGAGTGGTGGCACTGTGAAAGTGGGCACAGTATACGCTGTGAGACTGACAACAACAAAAAAGACAGATGTTTTAAAAATCACAAATTGTTAATTTTTTGAAATATTACTAGTACTGTGGCAACAAATATGATTGTTTGGCACTATTTGGCAAATGAGCCTGTCTGGCACACACGCTGGGAGAAAGGAAACTGCAATTCAATGGCACTAGGAGACTGAAGAATCACAGTCAAAACAGTTATGATTAACAAAAATTTCAATCCTGTTACAATAAATATGAGTGGTGGCACTAATTGGCTAGTTGGGACTGGCACACAGGCAGGCAGGCAGGAGGAAAATGCAATTCAAGGGAACTAGTAGACTGCAGATTGACAGTCAAAACAGTGTTGATTGACAAATTTTGCAATACTGTTAAAAGAAATATGATTTCTAGAACTAATTGGATAGTTGGGCCTGGCACACAGGCTGGCAGGCAGTAGAAAAGTGCAATTCAATGGCACAAGCAAAATGAGGATTAAGATCAACCATCAAGATTTTTTTTATTTTAATTAGTAACTATACTGTGACAACAATTAGGATTGGTGTAAATAGTTGGCAAGACGGCCTGGCACAAAAGGATGGCAGGCAGGAGGGAGATGCAATTCAAGGACACTAGGAGACTGATTAATGACAGTCAAAACAGTGATGATTGACAATTTTTGCAATACTGTTAAAAGAAATATGATTGCTGACAACAATTGGCTAGGTGGGCCTGGCTCACAGCAGGCTGCAAGGCAGGAGGAAAGTGCTATTCAATGGCACCAGCAAACTGAGGTTTCAAATCACAGCAACTATTACCAAAAATTTTAATTTTTAATTATTAGAATACTGTCACAACAAATATGATTGGTGTAAATATTTTTTAAGTAGGCCTGGCACACAGGCTTGGAAGGCTGTAGAAAAGTGCTATTCTAGGGCACAAGCAAACTAAGGATTAAGATCATCAACAATAAAGATTTTTTTAATTGTAATTAGTAACTATACTGTGACAAAAAATTAGGATTGGTGTAAATAGTTGGCAAGACGGCCTGGCACAAAAGGATGGCAGGCAGGAGGGAGATGCAATTCAAGGACACTAGGAGACTGATTACTGACAGTCTAAACAGTGATGATTGACAATTTTTGCAATAATGTTAACAGAAATATGATTGCTGACAACAATTGGCTAGGTGGGCCTGGCTCACAGCAGGCTGCAAGGCAGGAGGAAAGTGCTATTCAATGGCACCAGCAAACTGACGATTCAAATCACAGCAACTATTACCAAAAAATTTAATTTTTAATTATTAGAATACTGTCACAACAAATATGATTGGTGTAAATATTTTTTAAGTAGGCCTGGCACACAGGCTTGGAAGGCTGTAGAAAAGTGCAATTCAAAGGCACGAGCAAACTGAGGGTTAAGATCATCAACAATAAAGATTTTTTTAATTGTAATTAGTAACTATACTGTGACAAAATATTTGGATTGGTGTAAATAGTTGGCAAGACGGCCTGGCACAAAAGGATGGCAGGCAGGAGGGAGATGCAATTCAAGGACACTAGGAGACTGATTACTGACAGTCTAAACAGTGATGATTGACAATTTTAGCAATACTGTTAACAGAAATATGATTGCTGACAACAATTGGCTAGGTGGGCCTGGCTCACAGCAGGCTGCAAGGCAGGAGGAAAGTGCTATTCAATGGCACCAGCAAACTGACGATTCAAATCACAGAAACTATTACCAAAAATTTTAATTTTTAATTATTAGAATACTGTCACAACAAATATGATTGGTGTAAATATTTTTTAAGTAGGCCTGGCACACAGGCTTGGAAGGCTGTAGAAAAGTGCAATTCAAAGGCACGAGCAAACTGAGGGTTAAGATCATCAACGATAAAGATTTTTTTAATTGTAATTAGTAACTATACTGTGACAAAAAATTTGGATTGGTGTAAATAGTTGGCAAGATGGCCTGGCACAAAAGGATGGCAGGCAGGAGGGAGATGCAATTCAAGGAAACTAGGAGACTGATTACTGACAGTCTAAACAGTGATGATTGACAATTTTTGAAATACTGTTAACAGAAATATGATTGCTGACAACAATTGGCTAGGTAGGCCTGGCTCACAGCAGGCTGCAAGGCAGGAGGAAAGTGCTATTCAATGGCACCAGCAAACTGACGATTCAAGTCACAGCAACTATTACCAAAAATTTTAATTATTAGAATACTGTCACAACAAATATGATTGGTGTAAATATTTTTGAAGTAGGCCTGGCACACAGGCTTGGAAGGCTGTAGAAAAGTGAAATTCAAAAGCACGAGCAAACTGAGTATTAAGATCATCAACAATAAAGATTTTTTTAATTTTAATTAGTAACTATACTGTGACAAAAAATTTGGATTGGTGTAAATAGTTGGCAAGACGGCCTGGCACAAAAGGATGGCAGGCAGGAGGGAGATGCAATTCAAGGAAACTAGGAGACTGATTACTGACAGTCTAAACAGTGATGATTGACAATTTTAGCAATACTGTTAACAGAAATATGATTGCTGACAACAATTGGCTAGGTGGGCCTGGCTCACAGCAGGCTGCAAGGCAGGAGGAAAGTGCTATTCAATGGCACCAGCAAACTGACGATTCAAATCACAGCAACTATTACCAAAAATTTTAATTTTTAATTATTAGAATACTGTCACAACAAATATGATTGGTGTAAATATTTTTTAAGTAGGCCTGGCACACAGGCTTGGAAGGCTGTAGAAAAGTGCAATTCAAAGGCACGAGCAAACTGAGGGTTAAGATCATCAACGATAAAGATTTTTTTAATTGTAATTAGTAACTATACTGTGACAAAAAATTTGGATTGGTGTAAATAGTTGGCAAGACGGCCTGGCACAAAAGGATGGCAGGCAGGAGGGAGATGCAATTCAAGGAAACTAGGAGACTGATTACTGACAGTCTAAACAGTGATGATTGACAATTTTTGAAATACTGTTAACAGAAATATGATTGCTGACAACAATTGGCTAGGTAGGCCTGGCTCACAGCAGGCTGCAAGGCAGGAGGAAAGTGCTATTCAATGGCACCAGCAAACTGACGATTCAAATCACAGCAACTATTACCAAAAATTTTAATTTTTAATTATTAGAATACTGTCACAACAAATATGATTGGTGTAAATATTTTTTAAGTAGGCCTGGCACACAGGCTTGGAAGGCTGTAGAAAAGTGCAATTCAAAGGCACGAGCAAACTGAGGGTTAAGATCATCAACAATAAAGATTTTTTTAATTTTAATTAGTAACTATACTGTGACAAAAAATTAGGATTGGTGTAAATAGTTGGCAAGACGGTCTGGCACAAAAGGATGGCAGGCAGGAGGGAGATGCAATTCAAGGACACTAGGAGACTGATTACTGACAGTCTAAACAGTGATGATTGACAATTTTTGAAATACTGTTAACAGAAATATGATTGCTGACAAGAATTGGCTAGGTGGGGGCCTGGCTCACAGCAGGCTGCAAGGCAGGAGGAAAGTGCTATTCAATGGCACCAGCAAACTGACGATTCAAATCACAGCAACTATTACCAAAAATTTTAATTTTTAATTATTAGAATACTGTCACAACAAATATGATTGGTGTAAATATTTTTTAAGTAGGCCTGGCACACAGGCTTGGAAGGCTGTAGAAAAGTGCAATTCAAAGGCAAAAGCAAACTGAGGGTTAAGATCATCAACGATAAAGATTTTTTTAATTGTAATTAGTAACTATACTGTGACAAAAAATTTTGATTGGTGTAAATAGTTGGCAAGACGGCCTGGCACAAAAGGATGGCAGGCAGGAGGGAGATGCAATTCAAGGAAACTAGGAGACTGATTACTGACAGTCTAAACAGTGATGATTGACAATTTTTTAAATACTGTTAACAGAAATATGATTGCTGACAACAATTGGCTAGGTGGGGGCCTGGCTCACAGCAGGCTGCAAGGCAGGAGGAAAGTGCTATTCAATGGCACCAGCAAACTGACGATTCAAATCACAGCAACTATTACCAAAAATTTTAATTTTTAATTATTAGAATACTGTCACAACAAATATGATTGGTGTAAATATTTTTTAAGTAGGCCTGGCACACAGGCTTGGAAGGCTGTAGAAAAGTGCAATTCAAAGGCACGAGCAAACTGAGGGTTAAGATCATCAACAATAAAGATTTTTTTAATTTTAATTAGTAACTATACTGTGACAAAAAATTAGGATTGGTGTAAATAGTTGGCAAGACGGCCTGGCACAAAAGGATGGCAGGCAGGAGGGAGATGCAATTCAAGGACACTAGGAGACTGATTACTGACAGTCTAAACAGTGATGATTGACAATTTTTTAAATACTGTTAACAGAAATATGATTGCTGACAACAATTGGCTAGGTGGGGGCCTGGCTCACAGCAGGCTGCAAGGCAGGAGGAAAGTGCTATTCAATGGCACCAGCAAACTGAGGATTCAAATCACAGCAACTATTAGCAAAAATTTTAATTTTTAATTATTAGAATAATGTCACAACAAATATGATTGGTGTAAATATTTTTTAAGTAGGCCTGGCACACAGGCTTGGAAGGCTGTAGAAAAGTGCAATTCAAAGGCACGAGCAAACTGAGGGTTAAGATCAACACTAAAAATTTTTTTTATTTAAATTAATAACTATACTGTCTGACTGTGACAACAATTATGATTGGTGTAAATAGTTGGCAAGACGGCCTGGCACAAAAGGCTGGCAGTGGCAGGCAGGAGGTAAATGAAATTCAATGGCCCTAGGAGACTGAATATTTGCAGTCCAAAAAATTATGTTTTTTTTTTTTTTATTACTGTTACAAGAATTGTGATTGGTGCCACTAATTGGCTACTTGGGCCTGGCAGACAGGCTGGCAGATATGAGTCTTGGATGGTAGGTAGGGCAGTAATTTAACACAGTATGCTGTGTAAGTGACAAAAACACAGGACTGATAGAAAATTAAGTTACATTACACTAGCAAAATATTTAAAAATTTTAGATTTTAATATTAAAATTATGTTAAGAAGTGCAATGCACATATGACTCTATGAGTGGTCGCACTGGCTGGCTGCTACGTAGGGCAGCAATTATAACAACATTATGCTGTGTAAGTCAGATAGACAGTTAGACACAGGCCTGATAGAAAATACAATTAGATTACACTAGCATAATGACTAATAAAGACTTTTTTTGGAAATTTTAAGAAAAAGGTTAAGCACATACATATGAGTCGTGGCTGATAGCCTTGGAAGGGCAGCTATTAAAAACAGTAGGCTATGTATGTCGGATACACACACGCCTGATAGAAAATACTATTAGATTACACTAGAAAAATGATTGAAATTATTTTTTGGGAGGGGGAATTAAAAAAAGGTTAAACACATATGAGTCGTGGCTCATAGACTAGGGAGGGCAGCAAGTAAACACAGTAGGCTCTCTATGTCAGCAAAACACACAGGCCGGATAGAAAATTAGATTTGATTACACTAGCAAACAAATTTAAACTTTTTTTTTTATATATATTAAAATTAAGGTGAAAGAAAAATAGATATGAGTGCTGGGTGGCTGCCTGGCACAGACCAATTAACCAAAAGACTGAAAAAAAATGAGGTATATTAATGCTGAGTGAGCCTGACAGACACAGGCATGATAGTAAATGTAATTAGATTACACTAGCAAAATATTTTTATTTATTTTTTTAATTTAAAATAATGTTATAAACGGATATTAACACTGGTGGCTGCTGGCTGGCACAGAGCAATGAACCAGAGTATATGCTGTGTGACACTGGCCTGATAGAAAATGAAAAAAAATTACACTAGAAAAATAATTATATTTTTGGGTTAGTTAAATTTAAACTAATGTTGTTAGGGAGATATCAGTGGTGGCAGTAGTCACAGCATATTCAAATGTATCGACCAATGTCAGTCCCTTCGGGATCCATCCCTCATTCAGTTTTATAAAAGTGAGATAGTCAAGGCTTTTTTGACCTAGGCGACTTCTCTTCTCAGTGCCAAAACTTCTTGCTGCACTGAAAGTCCTTTCGGACAGGACACTTGAAGCGGGGCAGGCCAGAAGTTCCATTGCAAATTGGGATAGCTCAGGCCACAAGTCCAGCCTGCACACCCAGTAGTCAAGGGGTCCATCGCTCCTGAGAGTGTCGAGATCCGCAGTTAAAGCTAGGTAGTCTGCTACCTGTTGGTTGAGTCTTTCTCTAAGGCTGGATCCCGAAAGGCTCTGATGGTGCATGGGAGTTAAAAAGGTACGCATGTCCTCCATCAACAAGACGTCAGAAAAGCGTCCTGTCCTTGCAGCCGTGGTCGTGGGAGGAGGATTAATTTCATCTCTTCCCCTGTTACATTCCCGTGGTGCTGTGACATCACCCTTATATGCTGTGAAAAGCATAGTTTTTAATTTATTATGAAAATGCTCCATCCTTTCCGACTTGCGGGAATTTGGTAACATTTCAGGCACTTTATGCTTATACCGGGGTCGAGGAGCGTGGACACCCAGTACAGGTCATTCTCCTTCAGCTTTTTTATATGAGGGTCCCTCAACAGTCACGACAGCATGAAAGAACCCATTTGAACAAGGTTGGATGCCGAGTTAATCATGTCCCGTTACTCGTCCTCACTGATCTCACTGAGGGTATCTTCTTCCCCCCAGCCACGTACAACACCACGGGTACCAGAGAGGTGACAACAACGAGCACCCTGGGATGCCTGTTGTGCTCGGTCTTCCTCCTCCTCCTCCTCAAAGCCACATTCCTCCTCTGACTCCTCTTCCTCACAATCCTCTTCCTGCGTTGCCGCAGGTCCAGCAAGCGATGCTGATAAGGCTGTTTGTGGGGGTGATGGACACCACAACTCTTCCTCTTCCTCTTCACGCTCATCTACTGCCTGATCCAGCACTCTTCGCAGGGCACGCTCCAGGAAGAAAACAAATGGTATGATGTCGCTGATGGTGCCTTCGGTGCGACTGACAAGGTTTGTCACCTCCTCAAAAGGACGCATGAGCCTACAGGCATTGCGCATGAGCGTCCAGTAATTTGGCAAAAATATCCCCAGCTCCCCAGAGGCTGTCCTAGCACCCCGGTCATACAAATACTCATTAACAGCTTTTTCTTGTTGGAGCAGGCGGTCAAACATTAGGAGTGTTGAATTCCACCGTGTCGGGCTGTCGCAAATCAAGCGCCTCACTGGCAGGTTGTTTCGACGCTGGATATCGGAAAAGTGCGCCATGGCCGTGTAGGAACACCTGAAATGGCCACACACCTTCCTGGCCTGCTTCAGGACGTCCTGTAAGCCTGGGTACTTATGGACAAATCGTTGTACAATTAGATTACACACATATGCCATGCATGGCACATGTGTCAACTTACCCAATTTCAATGCCGCCACCAAATTACTTCCATTGTCAGAAACAACCTTGCCAATCTCCAGTTGGTGCAGAGTCAGCCACTGATCCACCTGTGCGTTCAGGACGGTCAGGAGTGCTGGTGCGGTGTGACTCTCCGCTTTCAGGCAAGTCAACCCCAAGACGGCGTGACACTGCCGTACCCGGGATGTAGCATAGTACCTGGGGAGCTGGGGGGGTGCCATAGATGTGGAGCAAGACACAGAAGTTGAAGAGGACTCAGCCGAGGAAGAGGTTATGGAAGAGGATGGAGTAGGAGGAGTAGAGGAGGTAGCAGCAGGCCTGCCTGCAAGTCGTGGCGGTGTCACCAACTCTTCTGCAGAGCCACGCATTCCATGCTTGTCAGAAGTCAGCAGGTTTACCCAATGCGCAGTGTAGGTGATATACCTGCCCTGACCATGCTTTGCAGACCAGCTATCCGTGGTCATATGGACCCTTGCCCCAACGCTGTGTGCCAGACATGCCATAACTTCCTTTCTCACAACAGAGTACAGGTTTGCGATTGCCTTTTGTGAAAAGAAATTTCTGCCAGGTACCTTCCACTGCGGTGTCCCAATAGATACAAATTTTTTGAAAGCATCAGACTCCACCAGCTTGTATGGTAAAAGCTGGTGGGCTAAGAGTTCAGAAAAGCCAGCTGTCAGACGCCGGGCAAGGGGGTGATTTTGAGAAATTGGCTTCTTACGCTCAAACATGTCCTTGACAGACACCTGACTGTGGGCAGATGACCAGGAACTGCTACGTAAGAGAGACTCAGTGGAGGATGGTTGAGAGGGGGCAAGGAGGACAGCACTGGTTGACGTGGCTGAAGATGCTGGACCAGGAGGAGGAGGGCGGCTTTCACTTTGTGTGCTGCTTCTACTCATGTGTTCTTCCCATCGGCCTTTGTGATGGGAGACCATGTGCTTTCGCAAAGCAGTTGTACCTAGGTGGCTGTTGGATTTCCCACGACTCAGTTTCTTTTGGCACAGGTTGCAAATGGCATTGCTGTTGTCAGAGGCAGACACACAAAAAAAATGCCACACTGCTGAGCTCTGCGATGACGGCATTCTGGTGGTGGCAACAACATGCGTTGATGGGCATCGGCCTGCTGTCTGGCTCACCCCGGGTGCCGATGCATGCTGTCTGACTGTGCCACTAGCTCCTTGAGACGACCTCCCCATGCTTCCAAATCGTCTCCTCCTCCTCCTCCTCTCTGTCTCCCCATCTGAACTTTCCCCCTCTTCTTCTTCTCTTCTAGCAGGCACCCACGTGACATCTACCGACACATTATCATCAACCACTTCACTTGTATCTGACACATCAAGAAAGGAAGCAGCAGCGGGTACAACATCATCATCATCATCACACCTTACCTCCATGTCGGTAATGCTGCCTGACTGAGACTGATCACTATTATCTACATCCTCTGTCAATGATGGTTGCGCATCACTCATTTCTTCCAAATGATGTGTCAATAACTCCTGTGACAGATCAAGTGAAGCGGCTGTGGTGCTAGTGTTGGTGGTGGCGACAGGCGGGGGAGTGGCACTGGTCACTTGAGACCTGCCCAAAGCACAGCTGGACGTAGATGGTGCATCAAGGTTAGGAGGACTAGCAGCAGAAGCTGAAGAAGATTGGGTTTCCTGTGTTAGCCATTCAACTAGGTCCTCCTCAGAACTTTTCGCGTCCCCCCTGGCACCCGGCGTCTGAACAATGTGCATATTTGTAGGGTCTAAAGGAATCACAGCACCACGACCACGACCACGGAACCTGCGGGGTGGCCTGCCTCTGCCTGTCATTTTTTTTAAAATGGACACTAACAATACTATTACACCAATTATATGAGTGGTGGCACTGTGAAAGTGGGCACAGTATACGCTGTGAGACTGACAACAACAAAAAAGACAGATGTTTTAAAAATCACAAATTGTTAATTTTTTTAAATATTAAAAGTACTGTGACAACAAATATGATTGTTGGCACTAGTTGGCAAATGGGCCTGTCTGGCACACACGCTGGGAGAAAGGAAACTGCAATTCAATGGCACTAGGAGACTGAAGAATCACAGTCAAAACAGTTATGATTAACAAAAATTCCAATACTGTTACAATAAATATGATTGGTGGCACTAATTGGCTAGTTGGGACTGGCACACAGGCAGGCAGGCAGGAGGAAAATGCAATTCAAGGGCACTAGTAGACTGCAGATTGACAGTCATAACAGTGATGATTGACAAATTTTGCAATACTGTTAAAAGAAATATGATTGCTGGCACTAATTGGATAGTTGGGCCTGGCACACAGGCTGGCAAGCAGGAGAAAAGTGCAATTCAATGGCAAGAGCAAACTGAGGATTAAGATCAACAATCAAAAATGTTTTAATTTTAATTAGTAACTATACTGTGACAACAATTATTATTGGTGTGAATAGTTGGCAAGACGGCCTGGCACAAAAGGCTGGCAGGCAGGAGGTAAATGCAATTCAAGGACACTAGGAGACTGAATACTGACAGTCAAAACAGTGATGATTGACAATTTTTGCAATACTGTTAAAAGAAATATGATTGCTGGGAATAATTGGCTAGGTGGGCCTGGCACACAGCAGGCTGCAAGGCAGGAGGAAAGTGCAATTCAATGGCACGAGCAAACTGAGGATTCAGAACAACTATTACCAAAAATTTTAATTTTTAATTATTAAGAATACTGTGACAACAAATATGATTGGTGTAAATATTTTTCAAGTAGGCCTGGCACACAGGCTTGGAAGGCAGTAGAAAAGTGCAATTCTAGGGCACGAGCAAACTGAGGATTAAGATCAACAATCAATTTTTTTTTAATTTTAATTAGTAACTATACTGTCTGTGACAACAATTATGATTGGTGTAAATAGTTGGCTAGACGGCCTGGCACAAAAGGCTGGCAGTGGCAGGCAGGAGGAAAATGCAATTCAATGGCACTAGGAGACAGAATATTTTCAGTCCAAAAAATTATGATTTTTATTTTTTTATATACTGTTACAAGAATTATGATTGGTGCCACTAATTGGCTAGTGTGGCCTGGCACACAGGCTGGCAGATATGAGTCGTGGATGGTAGGTAGGGCAGCAATTTATCACAGTATGCTGTGTAAGTGACAAAAACACAGGCCTGATAGAAAATTAAGTTAGATTACACTAGCAAAATATTTTAAAATTTTAGATTTTAATATTAAAATGATGTTAAGAAGTGCAATGCACATATGACTCTATGAGTGGTTGCACTGGCTGGCTGCTACGTAGGGCAGCAATTAACAACAGTATGCTGTGTAAGTCATATAGACAGTTAGACACAGGCCTGATAGAAAATAAAATTAGATTACACTAGCATAATGATTTATTTTGGGAATTTAAAGAAAAAGGTTAAGCACATACATATGAGTCGTGGCTGATAGCCTTGGAAGGGCAGCTATTAAAAACAGTAGGCTCTGTAAGTCAGATACACACACGCCTGAAAATACTATTAGATTACAGTAGAAAAATGATTGAAATTATTTTTTTGGGGGGGAAATTAAAAAAAGGTTAAACACATATGAGTCGTGGCTCATAGACTAGGGAGGGCAGCAAGTAAACACAGTAGGCTCTGTATGTCAGCAAAACACACAGGCCGGATAGAAAATTATATTAGATTACACTATCAAACAAATTTAAACTTTTTTTTTTTATATTTAAATTAAGGTGAAGAAGATATGAGTGCTGGGTGGCTGCCTGGCACAGACCAATTAACCAAAAGACTGAAAAAAAAGAGGTATATTAATGCTGAGTGAGCCTGACAGACACAGGCATGATAGTAAATGTAATTAGATTACACTAGAAAAATATTTTTTTGTGTTTTTTTTTTAAATTAAAAATAATGTTATAAACGGATATTAACACTGCTGGCTGCTGGCTGGCACAGAGCAATGAACCAGAGTATATGCTGTGTGACACTGGCCTGATAGAAAATGAAAAAAAATTACACTAGAAAAATAATTATATTTTTGGGTTAGTTAAATTTAAACTAATGTTGTTAGGGAGATATCAGTGGTGGCAGTAGTCACAGCATATGCTGTGAGCCTTAAACACACAGCTGAAGCCAGGCAAATGCTAATAAAAAAAAAAGAAATAAAAAAAAAAAACGGCACGAAATATAGCCCTAAAAAGGGCTTTTTGGGGTGCTGTGCTTGCAGCAGAGATGAGTGGAGTCCTTCTGGACTGTAAATACACTAGCCTAGCTATGTTTTTCCTATGAATGTCAGGAGCAAAAACATAACACGTCCTATCATTAAAAAAGCAAGGTCGTTATGAGTCTAAAATGGCGGATTCCGAGTAGCTGGGAGTGTCTGTGAGGGAGTGTCTGATGTTGATTGGCTCTAATGTGTCAGGCGGCTGTGACATAAAGGGTCAAAGTTTCCACAATGATGACACATAGGGGCGGATCGAACATCGCCATGTGTTCGCCCACAAACGCGAACGCGAACAAGCTATGTTCGCTGTGAACCGTTCGCGAGCGAACAGTTCGGGACATCACTACTGATGGGAAAGAAACAGGATTCCAGGACAGACACACCATCTGAAGTATATTCTGCATGAATCCACCAACAATAGTGTTAGGTTTTTATCATTTTTGGGTGTTTCTTTTTATTATAGATTAGGCTTTTTATTTTTTTGGCCAGCAAAATAGCTGAGTGCCCTTTTAAGGACATCCAAATGTCCTTTTCAGTGTATATTACATACACTAGCCCAGATGAAGCCTAACCACTGGTGAAACGTACGTTGGCATTAGCTCAGGTTGATACTGAGCATCACAAGGGAAGACGCACATTGCGGTTGCAGCAGGGCGGTTGCAGCAGGAGTCATTTACTCAACGGTTTCCGGCCAAGCAGGAAGTGAGCGGGTGTAGAAGGAGACGTTGTTAAGGACTGTGACATCAGTTTGCGCCACGGCTTGTGTGTACTGGGATTGCCCGGTCTTCGGCTGTGGGTGTTTGTTGGAGCCCCTTCCAGGATCACCATCGCTCTTCATTTGTATTTGCTACCCTGTTAAAGGCCTGTGTAACAGTATCACTTAAGGATTACAAATACGTGGATTTACCTGGCATACACTGCTAGTAGCTTCAAGAACTTCACGGACAGCAGTTACTTACGGATTAAAGCTAACAGCTTACGATAAGTATCCACCACCACTGCTGTTTATAATGAACTTGCTGCTATTATACCGCTAATATTTATGTGTGTTTGTTCATTTTTGTCCTCCCCTTCCCCTTTCTTCTGTTAAGGTGTGTATTAGACAGGAATTTGTATTAACGAACCTGTTTAATCTTACTATTCCACAATTAGTTTTGTGTATACTGTGCACAGTAGGTAGTTTATAGATGCAGTAAACTATTTCTATCAAGTAAATAGTATATTGGACAAAGAGTGCTGTTGTGAGGTATCTTCTTTTTTCTTTTATTAATGCACTTTGTATATTAGGTTGTTTTTTTAGCTAGTTTTTTTTTGGTGGGGTGGGGGGTGTAATGTTAGAGTGTTTAGTTTTTTTTTTTTAAAAAAGAGCTGATGCCATACAAAGACTCATTTTCAGGGCTATTGGTAGTTTAGTTTTAGAATAGGTTTTTTTTGTGGGGGTTGTTTTTTTTAGCAGTATTACAATAGGATTCATTCTTTTATTTTTTTGCATAATTATTTGTTTTATTTTTTGTAATGTTAAAGTTTTTTATTTTCTGTAATGTTAGCTTTTTATTTTTTAAGGTATGATTAGTTTTTTATTTAATTTTACAGGTATTTTTGTTTTAAGGTCGTTAGGATTTCTTTTGTAAATTTAGTAGTATTTTAATTTGGGTTGTTAGGGGGTGTTAGGTTAGGGAGTTTAGATGTTTATTACTGGGGGATGGCGGTTTAGGGGTTAATAGTTTAGATAGTTTGCGATGTGGGGGTTGGCGGTTTATGAGTTAATAGTTTATTTAGATAGTTTGAGATGTGGGGGAATGGCAGTTTAGGGGCTTTAGTTTATTTAGATATTTTGAGATGTGGGGGATGGCGGTTTAGGGGTTAACAGTTTATTTAGATAGTTTGCGATGTGAGGGGTGGTTTAGGGGTTAATAATGTAGTGGAAACTTTGCATTGGGCTATCTGGTGGTTAAGGGTTTATTACAGTAGGGGTTTTTGGTGATTTGGGTTAGGGCGAGTAGGGTGTTAAGTTTTTTTTTTCATTTTTTTTTCTCCATTGATCTCTATGGAGGAATATGCATGAAAACTTAAGTTAGGTTTTTTGCGCTATTCCGGTTAATGCTAGCACCAAATATGTTTTTTTTTTTTAAACTTGTAATACCAGCGCAACCCTACTAGCGCAAAAAGCTTAATGCTAGCGGTGTTTTCGTGATCGCGCCACATGTTATCTAGCCCTTAGTTTGTAGCCAATAAAAATATACATGGTAAAAAAGTCAACAGCTACAGTGATATAAATTTCCCCTAAAGGATCTCCTTGCTACATTGTAAACTGTAAAAGTAATGTAAAACTGTGTTTAGGAATTTAAACATGCAGAGTGCAATGTATATACCTACACAGGCATAAAATATCTACAATGTTACCAAGGCACAAAGGTTTACATATAAAGAAACAATATATAAACTGATATACATGCAGTAGACATATACAACCTAATAAGAATTGTATATAACACCATACTTCCTGTACACCAGTGCTTTCCAAATGTGAGTCGTGACACATTAGTGTGTCGGTGGCAGTGTGTAGGTGTGTCCCTGCTTCAGCACAATTTTTTTCTAATTTAAAATTCTTTTCAAGTTTCTTTTTGGTTTCTGACTTTCCGCCTGCCTGCTATGCATATCACATGGTTGACACGTGATTGATACCTAGTGGGTCACAGATAATCTTAACCTATTAGCGCAGCTTAGCGGGAACTGAAACTATTCCCGTTGGTGGCACATTGGCTCCTGACTGCACGTGTGGTCTCCTCAATCGGCTCGTGATTGCCCGTGTAGTCAGTGAGTGGGACAGCAGTTTGTTTGCAGCGCGGGCAGTAGTCAGTTAGACTTGCAGAGCTCTGAGGGTAGCAGCTTAAACCCCGAACTGAAGTCACAAGTCAGTGGGGTTTTTTTGCAGCTAGCTCCCAGTAGTGCATTGCTGCTCCTGCTCTTGATATATGGATAGGAAGTGGAAGCTTAAAAATGCTTGATGATGAAATGCGAGTGTCTTTATCTAATATTCCACTTAATATTCAGAAACTGTGTTCATCCCATCAACCTCATACATCCCATTAAAATAGTAAGTAGCTCTACTGTACATACATATAAACAGATATTAAATGAGGGATTATAGGTAGAAAGACACATATATATATATATATATATATATATATATGTGTGTGTGTGTGTTGCAATTTTAGAATAAAGAGGCGGAGCTTGTTCTGGTGCAACACATTTATTTTGTGATTTTCATCTGAAACAGATAAATAACTCTGCTTTACTCTGGAGCTATGTTTCCTAACTGCCTCCAGTGCTTGCTTCAGTATTACTGAACCACTGACTATATATAACATTATAATATAAATTATTATTATACATTCTCTTTTCTATAAACAATTGGTGCAAAAATATCAGAATTTAAACAAGTCTATACAGCATAATACACTATTGGAGTATACAGCACAATACACCATTGGAGTATACAGCACAATATACCATTGGAATATACAGCACAATGCACTATTGGAGTTTACAGCACAATACACCATTGGAGTATACAGAACAGTATACCATTGGAGTTTACAGCACAATTTACCATTCGAGTACACAGCACAATACACCATTGGAGTTTACAGCACAATTTACCATTCGAGTACACAGCACAATACACCATTGGAGTTTACAGCACAATACACCATTGGAGTATACAGCACAATACACTATTGGAGTATACAGCACAATAGACCATTGGAGTATACAGCACAATACACCATTGGAGTATACAGCACAATACACTATTGGAGTATACAGCACACTATACCATTGGAGTATACAGCACAATAAACTATTGGAGTATACAGCACAATAAACTATTGAAGCCTACAGCATAATAATAATAATAATAACATTCTGCATAACTTCCTCACAAATAAAACATCTTTTGAACTGACTTTATTTTGTTAAACTGTCACCATCCATGCTAATGGAGCAAATAAGCTATACAGACGTTAATACAGTTACTGCAGTTTACTATACACATTATACAAGGCCTGTTATAGCAACTGATCTGCAGAGGTCTTAATAAACTCCATTCTATACAATATTGTTTCATATTTAAATAACTCTAATAACATTTCCCATTAACTGTTATATTTGGATGCTATTCTGCCTACCTGAAACCTATACATAACTCTGCTTTACTCTGGTGCTATGTTTCCTAACTGCCTTCAGTGCTTGCTTCAGTATTACTGAACCACTGAGGCGTTTCCATGGTAACAATTAGTTATTGTGGCTGAGAACATAGCGATGGCCACCTGCTGGTAAGAGGTTAAAATAGCAGCACAAGAACTATGGACAATGCAGTAATGAATTTGTCAATAATAACAAAAAAATTGCTTAATACTCAATTCTGCATACTGTATTCTTTTGGGGTGCAATGAGTTTATTACCCTTTTAATACACAGAGTGCCACATATACACATCAGTACGTATAAAAAACATGTGAATGAAGCACAAATAAGAAACATACACTATATTACAAGTTGCAACAAAAGTTGCGTTATTTCACCCTCCTTAGTGCTGCCATTACGAGTTTTGGAAAAACCGCCTTGTGCATGCGTGCGATGAGCAGCACAAGAACTATGGACAATGCAGTAATGAATTTGTCAATAATAAACAAACAAAAGGTTTTAAAAAAAATCGCTTAATACTCAATTCTGCATACTGTATTCTTTTGGGGTGCAATGAGTTAATATCCTTTTAATACACAGAGTGCCACACTCTACCCCACAAAATTAAATGTCAACAGACATTTCCTCTTTTTGAAGACTAACACATTAGATCTGTGTATTATAAGAACGGGCTGTTTAGAAGTTGTGTTCTTTAACAAAAGACCAATATATACATATATATATATATATATATTTATTTTCACAGGAATAAATCCTAAACATAGTAGTTACACTTGTTACTGTCTATCAAGGGTCATGGATAAAGCTCATGGTGCACTATAAGCCTGGACCATAATACTTTTGCTATTGCAATGTTCAGTTCCCAGTAGAGAATTGAAGAACAATTGTTCACTTAAACCAGTTTCTTTTCATTACACTTTACTGTAATCAGACTCAATTTTACGACCTACAGTTACTCTTGGTCTGATACAACCATATTATCTCATCTAAACATTTGACATAATACATCTTAAAGAATTTCGCAAAAGAATTATTAAGCTTTCACAACAATGCTACTGGTGAGTATATTCTAATGTCTATACCATATTATTTTAACTTTCCATTCTCTAGATATAACTTTAATAAGCGATCTGTAAGTCCATTGTATTCCATGGTCTCTAGAAGCTTGAACTACAATGTGTTGTGTGAATCTCCTTCACCAGTACTTCTCTTTGTATCACAGAAGGTTGCCCTAAGGTTTCATAAGTCAACATTCTTGGTTGGCGCCTCTCTCTCTCTCTGTGGATGTGATCTAGGTTATTGTACAGGGTTTTCTTGTTCTTCATCAGAAGACTGTTTTTCTTCAAATGCTAGCTGAGAAACATGATCTTCACATTCACTGTGTTGATCATCTTGTAAATCTTCATCAAACGGTATCAATACTTCTACATCATCTAGTGGTAAATATTTGTCTGTTGGGTGACTTGGGGTTGGAAAACTCTAGCTTTCGGGTTTAGGATTGAGTCTATATTTCTAGAATTCTTATCTATAAGGCTTGAATCTATATACTAGTTGGTAATCTTCCTCTGAGTCACTATCCAGGTTACATTGAGGCTGTGGGGTCTATTTATCAAGCTCTGAACGGTGCTTGATGCCCCGTGTTTCTGGTGAGCCTTCAGGCTCACCAGAAACACAAGTCATAAAGCAGCGGTCTAAAGACCACTGCTCCATAACCTGTCCGCCTGCTCTGAGGCGTTGGACAGACATTGCCGAAAATCAACCCGATCCAATATGATCCGGTTGATTGACAATCCCTGCTGGTGGCCGATTGGCCGCGAATCTGCAGGGGGCGGCGTTGCACCAGCAGTTCACAAGAACTGCTAGTGCAATGATAAATCTTAAGCCTGATAAAACAGCCACTGGTTGAGAAACGCGTTGCTTGTTTTTATTTATTTTAATAAAGTAAGTTTATATACTTACAACTTGCTGCCATACTTTTTTTAAATATTATCCTATTTCATTTATTAATTTAATACACTACTATTCTCTGTACTATTCGTATCCTGTTCCTTTGGAGTATCCTGATTACTAGAGGTCAGTCTGCTGGGTGACTGTTTGATTCCAGCTTGCTCCCAATGCACCAATGGAGGTGCTTCACCAAATGTGAGTGAAACCTTATTTGATACCATCTCTCACTTATCATGCAATACTAGGCCATATTGGTGCTTTTGTCTGGTTCTTTATACCTTTTACAGACTGCTGTACAAACACCGGAGGTCAATCTGCTGGGTGACTGTTTGAGTCCAGCCTGCCTTATCTGCACCATTAGGGGTTCTTCACCAAATGTGAGTGTGTTATATTACATATTATTCTTCACCTATACATACAATACTAGGCCATGTGGAGCTTCTGTCTTCTTATACTGCTTGTTGCTGAGTCTCACTTAAATGGTCCACATTTACCGGAGGATCCCACTTCTGGTTAGTTCTACCACTGCTGTTAACCAACTTCTTTAGAGTGGGGGCTTATTTGTTCACGTTGTAACTCTTGGTCACTGACTGGTCGCACTGTTGCTGGATACACTGTTTTTACAGTTTGGAGGTGACCCATGAGATGGGTACATAAATTGGACTTCCCTTGCGAACTGCTACTACCACTTCACTGATGGCCAAACATTCTGGTAAAAGACACAGTTTGGATGGAACAAAGAGCATCTCTTGGCCTTTGGTAATGACTCCCACATGGGCACGAGCATGGATAGAGGTAATCTGGTCTGCGGGTGGGACTATTTTCTTCCGCCCTGTTCTCACAATGCCTTTATAATAACTTGCAGCTGATGTCTACATGAGTTTCAGCATGGTTTCAGCTGTCTTTGCTGTTACTGAAAATGCGGTGTTCATCATCTGTATAATCTTGACTGATGTTCCTGCTACCCTCTTCTCTTGACTGACTAATTCTTCAATTACATTGAACCCAATAATTGGATCTTCAGCCACTTTAGGGTCACTTGCGACTAAAATAGTCAGTGTCTCTGCTGATGCTGGTTCACAATCCAATAGAAATCTCACCTCAATCCATCCAAGAAATGGTATATCTGTCTGGTTAGCTGCTAGTCCCGTCAGAGTTACAGGTCCAAGCAGTTCTGAAATCGGTCGGATTGGGGTGTGTGGGAGATATTGTTTTCTCCAGATGTCATTCACAATGCTGGCTTGTGACCCAGTGTCCCACAAAGCTTCAATGGTGTCATCATCAAGACGGCAATGGACAAGGCACCGTCTTCCAACCAGATTTAGCAGCTTGGCTTGATGTTGTGGTGGTAATTTACTGTGTTTATAGGAGAGGTTCTCAAAACTTCATTACTGGTCACCGTGCCCTGCTGTCTTAAAGTATTAGTAGGATGATGGTGTCCTCGCTGTTTCAAAGTTCTAACGGGTGTGTGTTGATGTTGGTGGGACATGTGGTAAGGAGCTACTGTGGGTCCTGTCTCAGCAGCCTGTTCAAGTTTTCCGGCGGCTGTGTCTTTACTCTGCATCCCCGTGACAAGTGTCCTGTTTGACCACAGAGGAAACAGTGAGTACATAAGCATTGACCTCCTGGCATTCATTACAACCTCTCTGTCTTGCTTGTGTGTGGATCATTTGAAACTCTCTTGTTCGTGGTCAACTGCTGGTCTCCATGGCTGTGAGGAACATTTTCTTCATTTCAAACACATCTGCTTTAAGATCAGCTTATATGTATCTGGACTAGATTCTTTGAGATTTACTGGCATCTTCTTCAAGTCTCACCCCTGTGAGCAGTTTCACCCCTTTCTGCTGCACATGTTTCTTTAACTCTGTTGATACTCTAGACAAGGATTTGCTGTCATAGGAGTGTACTTCTGTGTGGAGTTCATTTAGTCATGGACTTTTTCCATAAGCAGTTTTATTTAACTTCTGTTGGCTTTCCATCTCTAACCTAGCTGCTTCATTCACTCTTTCAATTAGTACTTCATCTGTGACAGCGATATCATTAAGGTAAGGTTTTACCTGAAACGTTATGGCATCACTCAGGAGTCCAGTTTCAATAGAACGAAGAAACTTATGTTGAATAAGATCTGTACTGTACTGGTCTTCAGTTTCTTTGTCACTTGACTTCCACCATAGCTTTTAATTCAACTCATTTGCTCTGAATAAGAAGTTCTGAGCTGACTCTTTGGCTTCTTGAGAGATATTCATCAGCTTATGGAACAGATCAGAGGAGCTATCTTCTTTACAGTTTCCCTTTAGGATAGTCTTCAACATGCTGAGAGTAAGTCCACTCTTAATCTCCAACATATCTCTGAGATGAAGTCCAGGGCTGACTGCCCATATCACTGCCTCAATAATCTCCACTTCAGAATGTCCCTTCTGGAATCCTGCTTCAATCTGGTGGGCCAGGCTTGTGTAGCACAGTTTGTCTTTCTGTCCCCCTTCTCCAATCTGTCCACAGATTATGAAATCCAGCCAGAGGGTTACTTCGGGCACAGTGGCTGGCAACGGTACTGTCACTTCCCCCACTTTTCTGACACTTCTGTGCTCACACTGATTCTATTTTCTAGTTTTATCATCTCCGCTTCTAACGCTTTGCGAGCTCCCTCTTGACATAGTTGTAGTTCTAGGTATTTATCTCTTAGATCTCTCAACTGAGTGAGCTCCATTTCCATTGATTCTGCATCTGTCACACCCTGTTTACTTTCTGTAATAAACGTCCGTAGTGATGTCACGAATAGTTCGCCAGCGAATAGTTCCCGGCGAACATAGCTTGTTTGCGTTCGCCACGGCGGGCGAACATATGCGATGTTCGATCCGCCCCCTATTCGTCATCATTGAGTAATACTTTGACCCTGCACCTCACAGTCAGAAGACACATTCCAGCCAATCAGCAGCAGACCCTCCCTCCCAGACCTGATTTAATAGGGAAATCAATAGCTAGGCTAGTGTATTCAGTGTCCACTACAGTCCTGAAGGACTCATCTGATCTCTGCTGTAAGGACAGCACCCCAAAAAGCCCTTTTTAGGGCTAGAACATCAGTCTGCTTTTTTTTTTTTTTCCTGTGTAATCTAATTGCAGTTGCCTGCCTGCCAGCGTGTGTGTCAGGCTCACAGCGTATGCTGTGCCCACTTGCCCAGTGCCACCACTCATATCTGGTTTAACAGTAGTGTAGATTTAAAAAAAACAACACTTTTTTGACTGTGTTAAATAATAGCAGTCAGTTTCCTTCACACGTGTGCGTTTCAGTGCCTGCCTGCCAGGGCACAGTGTCACCCCAGTGCAACTCATATCTGGTGTAACAGTAGTGTAGATTTTAAAAAAAACAACACTTTTTTGACTGTGTTAAATAATAGCAGTCAGTTTCCTTCACACGTGTGCGTTTCAGTGCCTGCCTGCCAGGGCACAGTGTCACCCCAGTGCAACTCATATCTGGTGTAACAGTAGTGTAGATTTTAAAAAAACAACACTTTTTTGACTGTGTTAAATAATAGCAGTCAGTTTCCTTCACACGTGTGCGTTTCAGCGCCTGCCTGCCAGGGCACAGTGTCACCCCAGTGCAACTCATATCTGGTGTAACAGTAGTGTAGATTTAAAAAAAAAAAAAGACTTTTTTTAATATGTTAAATAATAGCAGTCAGTTTCCTTCACACTAATAAAGGGATTATCTATCTTTTAAAACAATAAAAATTCTGGTGTAGACTGTCCCTTTAAACGGGGAGTTTGGTCTGTCACTGTGAAGCGGGCGTAACCCTTACACTACCTGATCGATACAACATGATACCTGATGTTTTAAAGCACGTTATTCCAAACAATTTAGGAATGTTAGGTGATTTATGCCCTTTATGGATTAAAACCAGACTCTGCATCAACTATGTAATTTTCCATGGGAGTTTTGCCATGGATCCCCCTCCGGCATGCCACAGTCCAGGTGTTAGTACCCTTGAAACAACTTTTCCATCACTATTGTGGCCAGAAAGAGTCCCTGTGGGTTTTAAAATTCGCCTGCCTATTGAAGTCTATGGCAGTTCGCCCGTTTCGCCCGTTCGCGAACAGTTGCGGAAGTTTGCGTTCGCCGTTTGCGAACGCAAAATTTTAGGTTCGCGACATCACTAGTCAGGAGGACTTTTAAGTACTGGCAAACCTCATCTTCCTCTTGTCTTCAATCTCCTCCAAAACTCTCTCTACCTTCCTGATAAGGGTTTGTCTGGACTTGGTGAGGAAACCTCCCCCGCTTTCCTCCGGACACTTTAGAAATTGGCAAACTTCAACAAGACGAGCTTTCTCTAGCTGCAGTAGCGTTGTGCTCACTTCCTCTTGCAATTGCTCCATTTTCTAACGTTATTCTCAAAGGATTTTCTAGTGACTTCTAATGACTTCTAGATTCGTCTCTGGTAAAAAGAGTAGTCTTTTCTTGCTTTAATTTACTCCTCCTGGCTCTGGCTCGCCAATATATGTTGCAATTTTAGAATAAAGAGGCAGAGCTTGTTCTGGTGCAACACATTTATTTTGTGATTTTCATCTGAAACAGATAAATAACTCTGCTTTACTCTGGAGCTATATTTCCTAACTGCCTCCAGTGCTTGCTTCAGTATTACTGAACCACTTACTATATATAACATTATAATATAAATTATTATTATACATTCTCTTTTCTATAAACAATTGGTGCAAACATATCAGAATTTAAACAAGTCTATACAGCATAATACACTATTGGAGTATACAGCACAATACACCATTGGAGTATACAGCACAATACACCATTGGAGTATACAGCACAATACACTATTGGAGTATGCAGCACAATATAATATTGGAGTATACAGCACAATATACTATTGGAGTATACAGCACAATACACTATTGGAGTATACAGCACAATATATTATTGGAGTATACATCATAATATACTTTTGGAGCATACAGCATAATATACTATTGAAGCATACAGCATAATAATAACATTCTGCATAACTTCCTCACAAATAAAACATATTTTGAACTGACTCTGCCTTTATTTTGTTAACCTGTCGCCATCCATGCTAATGGAGCAAATAAGCTATACAGACGTTAATACAGTGACTGCAGTTTATAATACACTTTATACAAGGCCCTGTTATAGCAACTGATCTGCAGAGGTCTTAATAAACTCCATTCCATACAATATTATTTCATATTTAAATAACTCTAATAACATTTCCCATTAACTGTTATATTTGGATGCTTTTCTGCCTACCTGAAACCTATAACTAGCTCTGCTTTACTCTGGTGCTATGTTTCCTAACTGCCTTCAGTGCTTGCTTCAGTATTACTGAATCACTGAGGCATTTCCATGGTAACAATTAGTTACTGTGGATGAGAACATAGCGATGGCCACCTGCTGGTAGGAGGTTAAAATAGCAGCACAAGAACTATGGACAATGCAGTAATGAATTTGTCAATAATAACAAAAAAAATTGCTTAATACTCAATTCTGCATACTGTATTCTTTTGGGGTGCAATGAGTTTATTACCCTTTTAATACAAAGAGTGCCACATATACACATCAGTACGTATAAAAAACATGTGAATGAAGCACAAATAAGAAACATACACTATATTACAAGTTGCAACAAAAGTTGCGTTATTTCACCCTCCTTAGTGCTGCCATTATGAGTTTTGGAAAAACCGCCTTGTGCATGCGTGCGATGAGCTCCATACCACACAAAATACAGGCGCTGCTTTGACATGGTCATGCACGCTTTCCCCATAGACATCAATAGGGAGAGAGTGTTGAAAAAAACACCTGCAATCGCAGAATGAAAAGCTCCGTAACGCAACCCGATTGATGTCTATGGGGAAAAAAAAGTTAAGTTTAAACCTAACACCCTAACATAAATCCCAAGTCTAAACACCCCTAATCTGCTGCCCCCGACATCGCAGACACCTACATAATATTATTAACCCCTAATCTGCCGCTCTTGACATCGCTGCCACCAAAATAAATCTATTAACCCTTAATATGCCGCTCACGATATCGCTGCCACTATAATAAAGTTATTAAACCCTATCCTGCCACTCCCCGACATCGCCGCCGCTATAATAAAGTTATTAATCCCTACTCCGCTGTTACCCGAAATCCCTGCCACTAAATAAAGTTATTAACCCTTAAATCTCTGGCATCCCACGTCACCGCCACTAAATAAACCTTTTAACTCCTAAACCGCCAGCCCCCACATCGCAAAAAGCTAAATTAAACTATTAACCCCTAAACTTAACAACCCCCTAACTGATTTGAACAGCCAATAAAATTTGAGTAGCTCTCATCCTATTGGCTTATTTGAATTTCAAAAATAAAATCAGCCAATAGGAATGCATTGGACGTCATTTTGAAATGGCTCCCTTGCATTGAAGATTCAGTGTACGGCGGCGAACATATGAAGAGGATAATCCATGCTGGATGACTTCAGGATGAAGCCAGGATGAAGATAGAAGGCGCCGTCTGGATGGATGAAGACCTCACCGCCTGGATGAAGACTTCTCGCCACTTGAATGAGGATGGATGTCCGGACTTCAGAAACTGTAAGTGGATTGTCCGGGGTTAGTGTTAAGTTTTCTTAAACTTTTTTTGGGTGGGTTTTTTTTTAGATTAGGGTTTTGGGCATTCTTAAAAGAGCTAAATGCCCTTTTAAGGGCAATGGCCATACAAATGCCATTTTCAGAGCAATGAGTAGCTAAGGTTTTTTTTAGAGTTAGATTTTTTATTTTGGGGGGTGGTTGGGTGGTGGGTTTCACTGTTGGGGGGTCTTTGTATTTTTTTTTCAGGTAAAAGAGCTGATTTCTTTAGGGTAATGCCCTACAAAAGGCCCTTTTTAGGGGCTATTGGTAGTTTATTGTAGGCTACGTTTTTTTTTATTTTGGGAGGGCTTTTTTTATTTTTATAGGGCTATTAGATTAGGTGTACTTGTTTTTATTTTGGATAATTTCATTTGTTATTTTTCGTAACTTAGTGTTTGTTATTTTTTGTAGTTTAATTTTTTTGTAATTTAGTATTTTTTATTTTTTGTAATTGTAGATTTAATTTTTTTAGTAGGGTTAGGTTTTTTAATGTGTAATTTAATTAATTTAATTTGTAGTTTTTTTAATTTTAGTATAATAGTAATGTTAGTTTAATTTATAGTTTCAACTTAGTTGTTTTTTTATACTCCTTTTATTTATTCTTTTTATACTCCTCATACAATAAGTATACTTTAGACAGAGCCTTACATATGCTGCTTTCAGCACGGACCGATAAATTAAGATTTATGGACTCCTCCCACTTTACTAATCTTTCAAGAGATTGCTGATCCTAGCATTTATCTCTTCACATTAAAAAAAAAAAAAAATGTATTGTATTAATTGTTTAGTAATGGCCAACAGCGCTGATATAGAGTCCTGTCTTTGCCAACAGCGCTGATATAGAGTCCTGTCTTTGCCAACAGCACTGATATAGAGTCCTGTCTTTGCCAACAGCACTGATATAGAGTCCTGTCTTTGCCAACAGCACTGATATAGAGTCCTGTCTTTGCCAACAGCGCTGATTTAGAGTCCTGTCTTTGCCAACAGCACTGATATAGAGTCCTGTCTTTGCCAACAGCGCTGATATAGAGTCCTGTCTTTGCCAACAGCGCTGATATAGAGTCCTGTCTTTGCCAACAGTGCTGATATAGAGTCCTGTCTTTGCCAACAGCGCTGATATAGAGTCCCGTCTTTGCCAACAGCACTGATATAGAGTCCTGTCTTTGAATAAAGTGCACATTAGACAGACTCTTCTATATGCTGCTTTATCAGCACGGATCATTAATAGCACTCATTTCACCCCTTCCACCAGTCCCTGTTGGTTATTGTGAACACATGTATACATTACCACATACAGGACATCTCACCTGTATTCAGATCCTCTATAAAATCTATAGGGAATTGTATAAACAAACTGTCATTATTTCAAGGATAGTCATCCATTTGTATTGATTTATATAAGTACACTGTTTCACATTTCTTATATATTGTTATGTATCAGGTAGTTTACTTGGCAATTAGACTCTCATCTAAACATGCAGCATTACGATATCGCACATTTGCTATTGCCAACATCCTAACACGGAACTCATTAAAGCTATCTGAGGGAGAAATTCTTCGTAGACAGATGCCTATTGGTTGCCATAATCACATGGGGTAAACAATCTGATATTGGCATAGCAACTGTGTGAGCATAAAAAAACACTGGCCGCCTATTGGTTTATTAAACCACATGAAGCAAATGACTAATGCAAACACTGTCACGTAATCCTAGCACTCTGATTGGCTGATGGGTCAGCCTAACGATCATACCCGAAATACACTTTTTGCTTTTTATTGAAATATATATCTGTCTTCCATAATAATGAGGATAATAAGGAAACTGACATTAAATATCCGGTAAAACATTTCCGGTTTGAATTAAAGCTACAGACACGCCCAATACAATAAGGGTATTTAAAGGCACATCACCTTACCAGTCTTGATAAAGGCCTGTGTTACAGGGCCGAAACGCGTTGACCCACTGGTAAGCACCACTTCAAGGATATTACTTCATCGTGGACGTATTACACTATGTTTATATTTTGTTTACAGGAACATTTTTTAGGACATTGAATCAACAGCTGACCACTACTAGGGATTCGCCTAGGGGATCTCATCACCAGGATTCAAGGTTTCCTTTTTTGATTTTGTTTTTAATTTTTGCTTTTATTTATTTGGATTACAAACTATATACTTTTCTGATCATCATTAACATTTGTTGAACATCATTTTCTTTTTCACTTTTTTCCACATTTTTATTGGATTTTTTTCATCATTCCATTTTTTGGTCTGCTTCACACCAATTGTGTCACATCACTTCATTTCTTCATAATTTTTTCACCATTTTTTACCATATTTCCACTTTTTTGTACATCACATTTTTCTTTTTTGCACTGCAGTGCCATTTGCATACTTAACTGTTAATCTTTTACTTTTATCACTTTAATATTTTTTGTCATCGTTTGCACCAGTTGAGAATCACTTTGCATTACTATCATACCATTCATTTTATTATTGTCATATATCAAGGTTTATTTTCTAAACTTAGCACATCATGGATCCATGAATTTTTATTGAAGATTTTTATGTAGTAATTATCCACCATTGTTTTTTATTTGCATTTTTCATTGTATTTGTACTTTTATTAAGCATTTTATATTTACCTTTGTATTAAATATACTGTTTTTACAACCTACTTGGCTAGCATTATCCTCCACTGCTTGAGATATCAGCAGATATACACCACACCTGGGAGCACTTTTAGGGCTTTCACTTCATCCCTTAGCCTTTGGCGCTGTACTCACCACCTTTACTGTCATTTCACTTACTTGGGGTTTGGTTAGGACCCCTTTTGGGTACAGCTTAGGGTTCATCTTAGCGCTTGGTTACACCACCCCTTTCTCTTTTTTTTTAAATTTCACAGGTAAGTTTTTATTTATTTTAAGATAGGGATCTTGTAATTTTAATTTAAAGTTAGGGGTTGTTAGGTTTAGGGGTTAATAGTTTCATTTAGTTTTTTGCAATGTGGGAGGCCAGAGGGTTAGGGGTTAATAACTTTATTTAGTGGCGGCGATGTCGGGGAGCGACAGAATAGGGGTTAATACATTTTATTAGTGGCGGCGATGTCGGGAGTGGCAGATTAGGGGTTAATAAGTTTATTATAGTATTTGGGATACGGGAGGGCCTCGGTTTAGGGGCTAATAGGTAGTTTTTGGGTGTTAGTGTACTTTATAACAGTTTAGTGATATATTTTGTGTAACAGTTTTGTTGCGTAAAACTCATAACTACTGGTCTCAGATTGCAGAATGAATCGTGTCGGTATAGGTTGTAACGCAAGCTTTTTAGCCTCACCGCAAAGCTTGTAATGGCTATGCTATGGAAATTCCAAGCAAAAACCTAAATTTTTTGAGTGCGGGACTGACGTTGCGTTATAGGCTATAATGCTTGTGGTACAGTTAAACCGACAAGAAATGTAATGGCTGCATTGCTGTGTTAAAACACAAACACAAAACTTGTAATCTAGGTGATACTGTTCTTTTATATATATATATATATATATATATATATATATATAAATATATATACTGTATATATATATATATATATATATATATACTGTATATATATATATATATACATATATATATATATTGTGATGTCGCAAACCTAAAATTTTGTGTTCGCGAACGGCGAACTCGAACTTCCGCAAATGTTCGCGAACCGGCGAACCGGGCGAACCGCCATTGACTTCAATGGGCAGGCAAATTTTAAAACCCACAGGGACTCTTTCTGGCCACAATAGTGATGGAAAAGTTGTTTCAAGGGGACTAACACCTGGACTGTGGCATGCCGGAGGGGGATCCATGGCAAAACTCCCACAGAAAATTACATAGTTGATGCAGAGTCTGTTTTTAATCCATAAAGGGCATAAATCACCTAACATTCCTAAATTGTTTGGAATAACGTGCTTTAAAACATCAGGTATGATGTTGTATAGATCAGATAGTGTAAGGGTTACGCCCGCTTCACAGTGACAGACCAAACTCCCTGTTTAACGCACCGCAAACAACCGCAAACAGTCCATTTGCACAACCACGAGATCGATAACTAAAATTAAATAAAACTAGCAGACTGATGTAAAAGTTTTTTTTACAAAAGTTACACTAATGTTACAACAGATATGAGTGGTGGCACTGAGGATGGAAGTAGGCACAGTATATGCTGGGAGCCTGACACACAGGCTGGCACTAGTGGCAGGCTGGCCTGGCAACTACAATTAAATAACACTAGCAGACTGATGTAAAAAAATTTTAAAAAAAAATTTACACTAATGTTACACCAGATATGAGTGGTGGCACTGAGGCTGGTAGTGGCAGGCTGGCCTGGCAACTGCAATTAGATTACACTAGCAGACTGATTAGGCTTACCATAATTTTTAGAGGTGAAACTGGGACCACCTGGTGCGGTGCCAGTGGGGGTGTGGTCAGGAGCGTGGTCAAGGGGGCGTGGCAATTACCGGTCCTTTTAAAGTAGTAGCTTTTATGTGTGTAATGTTTCGTGGATACTCTACACCTTCCTCAGTCAAACAAGTGAATCACACAGTTTAAATAGACCATAACACCACCCCCTAGTGAAAAAGGCACTATTACGTTGTCATGGCAAATAAATCATTAATCTAAATCTCAGATTCTAAATAATGCCAAACATCAAGCATAATTATCACTTTCATAATTATCAATTTCACAATTTAATATCTGCAGTGTAATATCTGTTTTATGTGTCTAATTAAGGAACAGAGCCAAATACTGATAAGGCATAAATACAACATTGAATGAAAGTAAAAAAGAAACACGTACCTGCTAAAGCTGTTTAAGAGGCTACTCTATACCACAATGCAGGAAGATTATAGCCAAAATGCTATCCTGCATGAAGTAAAGCAAGATCCAGGCCAAAAATCCTGCCTGTCTGTACTTCCTGGTCATACCCATATGATTCCCCTAAAGGTGTATTACCGGCAATGTCACCAGGGGTCGGGTGTTAAATTCTTAGAAAAATAAACCAAGTAGTAGTACAAAATTAAAAAACCCTATGCAGCTCACTCAGCCTGTAGGACTAAATGTAAACTTTGAAGGACACGAACGTTAAGCTAAGCAGGGCTGTATGTAACAGTACCAACATCCAACTATGCTGGAGAGCCACAGTCCAGTCATTTTGAATAATGTGTCTGGGTTTCAGGTTGTCTGAAACCCGGACACATGATTTGAAACCTGGAGGTGGCAACCCTACTGGGACACAATGAACAACTGGGTGGGGCACTGGGACAGCGCCTCCAAACCGGGACAATCCCAGTAAAAGTGGGACTTCTGGTAAGCCTAAGACTGATGTAAACGTTTTTTATAAAAAAAAATTACACCAATGTTACACCAGATATGAGTGGTGGAAAACAGAGCAATTAGGCACAGTATATGCTGTGGGCCTGACACACAGGCCTGATGGAAAATGAAATTAGATTACACTAGCGAACTGATGTAAAAGTTTATTTTTTTTTAAATTTACACTAATGTTACACCAGATATCAGTGGTGGCACAGAGCAATTAATCACAGTATATGATGTGGGCCTGACACACAGGCCTAATTGAAAATGAAATTAGATTACACTAGCAAACTGATGTAAAAGTTTTTTCTTTTTTAAATTTACACTAAAGTTACACCAGATATCAGTGGTGGCACAGAGCAATTAATCACAGTATATGCTGTGGGCCTGACACACAGGCCTGATGGAAAATGAAATTAGATTACACTAGCAAACTGATGTAAAAGTTTTTTTTTTTTTTTCCATTTACACTATATGTTACACCAGATATCAGTGGTGGTACAGAGCAATTAATCACAGTATATGCTGTGGGCCTGACACACAGGCCTGATGGAAAATGAAATTAGATTACACTAGCAAACTGATGTAAAAGTTTTTTTTTTTTAAATTTACACTAATGTTACACCAGATATCAGTGGTGGCACAGAGCAATTAATCACAGTATATGCTGTGGGCCTGACACACAGGCCTGATGGAAAATGAAATTAGATTACACTAGCAAACTGATGTAAAAGTTTTTTTTTTTTAAATTTACACTAATGTTACACCAGATATGAGTGGTGGCACAGAGCAATTAATCACAGTATATGCTGTGAGCCTCACACACAGGCTGACAGGCAGGCAAATGCAATTAGATTACAAAAAAAAAAAAAAAAAAAGACTGAAGTTCTAGCCCTAAAAAGGGCTTTTTGGGCTGAAGTTCTAGCCCTAAAAAGGGCTTTTTGGGGTGCTGTCCTTACAGCAGAGATTAGATGAGTCCTTAAGGACTGTAGGGGACACTGAATACACTAGCCTAGCTATCAATTTCCCTATAAAATCACTAGCAGCAGCACTAAACCTCCTCTCACATACGGCTAGATTTAGAGTTGGGCGGTAGCCGTGAAAACCAGCGTTAGAGGCTCCTAACGCTGGTTTTGGGCTACCGCCGGTATTTGGAGTCAATCAGGAAAGGGTCTAACGCTCACTTTCCAGCTGCGACTTTTCCATACTGCAGATCCCCTTACGTCAATTGCGTATCCTATCTTTTCAATGGGATCTTTCTAACTCCGGTATTTAGAGTCGTGGCTGAAGTGAGCGTTAGAAATCTAACGACAAAACTCCAGCCGCAGAAAAAAGTCAGTAGTTAAGAGCTTTCTGGGCTAACGCCGGTTTATAAAGCTCTTAACTACTGTGCTCTAAAGTACACTAACACCCATAAACTACCTATGTACCCCTAAACCGAGGTCCCCCCACATCGCCGCCAATATATTTAAATTTTTTAACCCCTAATCTTCCGCTCCGTACACTGCCGCCACCTACGTTATCCCTATGCTGCCCCTAACACCGCCGACCCCTATATTATATTTATTAACCCCTAATCTGCCCCCCACAACATCGCCGCCAGCTACCTACACTTATTAACGCCAAATCTGCCGTCCGCACGCCGCCGCCAGCTACATTATAGCTATGTACCCCTAATCTGCTGCCCCAACACCGCCGACCCCTATATTATATTTATTAACCCCTAATTTGCCCCCCTCAACGTCGCCTCCACCTGCCTACACTTATTAACCCCTATTCTGCCGAGCGGACCGCACCGCTACTATAATAAAGTTATTAACCCCTAATCCGCCTCACTCCCGCCTCAATAACCCTATAATAAATATTATTAACCCCTAATCTGCCCTCCCTAACATCGCCAACACCTAACTTCAAGTAGGTGTAATTAGTTTAAAATTGTTGTAAGATTTTTCTAATGTTTGTAAATATTTTTTTATTTTTTGTAACTTAGTTCTTTTTTATTTTTTGTACTTTAGTTAGTTTATTTAATTGTATTTATTTGTAGATATTGTATTTAATTAATTTATTGATAGTGTAGTGTTAGGTTTAATTGTAGGTAATTGGAGGTATTGTATTTAATTAATTTATTGATAGTGTAGTGTTAGGTTTAATTGTAACTTAGGTTAGGATTTATTTTACAGGTAATTTTGTAATTATTTTAACTAGGTAACTATTAAATAGTTCTTAACTATTTAATAGCTATTGTACCTGGTTAATATAATTACAAAGTTGCCTGTAAAATAAATATTAATCCTAAATGAGCTATAATATAATTATAATTTATATTGTAGCTATATTAGGGTTTATTTTACAGCTAATTATTTAGCTTTAAATAGGAATTAAAAATTATATTTAACTTAGGGGGGTGTTAGGGTTAGGGTTAGAATTAGCTTTAGGGGTTAATACATTTATTAGAATAGCGGTGAGCTCCAGTCGGCAGATTAGGGGTTAATGTTTGAAGTTAGGTGTCGGCTATGTTAGGGAGGGCAGATTAGGGGTTAATACTATTTATTATAGGGTTATTGAGGCGGGAGTGAGGCGGATTAGGGGTTAATAACTTTATTATAATAGCGGCGCGGTCCGGTCGACAGATTAGGGGTTAATAAGTGTAGGCAGGTGGAGGCGACATTGTGGGGGGCAGATTAGGGGTTAATTAATATAATATAGGGGTCGGCGGTGTTAGGGGCAGCAGATTAGGGGTACACAGGGATAATGTAAGTAGCGTCGGTTTACGGAGCGGCAGATTAGGGGTTAAAAAAAATATGCAGGTGTCAGCGATAGCGGTGGCGGCAGAATAGGGGTTAATAAGTGTAAGGTTAGGGGTGTTTAGACTCGGGGTTCATGTTAGAGTGTTAGGTGCAGACGTAGGAAGTGTTTCCCCATAGCAAACAATGGGGCTGCGTTAGGAGCTGAACGCGGCTTTTTTGCAGGTGTTAGGTTTTTTTTCAGCTCAAACAGCCCCATTGTTTTCTATGGGGGAATCGTGCACAAGCACGTTTTTGAAGCTGGCCGCGTCCGTAAGCACCGCTGGTATCGAGAGTTGAAGTTGCGGTAAATATGCTCTACGCTCCTTTTTTGGAGCCTAACGCAGCCATTCTGTGAACTCTCAATACCAGAGGTATTTAATAGGTGCGGCCAGAAAAAAGCACGCGTAGCTAACGCACCCCTTTGGCCGCAAAACTCTAAATCTAGGCCTAAGAATGCAGGATTGTAATGAATCTAAAATGGCTGCTGCCCAGGAGCTGGGAGGGTCTGGGAGGGAATGTCTGCTGTTGATTGGCTGAAATGTGTCTGCAGACTGTGAGATACAGGGTCAAAGTTTCCTCAATGATGACGAATAGGGGGCGGATCGAACATCGCATATGTTCGCCCGCCGCGGCAAACGCGAACAAGCTAAGATCGCCGGGAACTGTTCTCTGGCGAACTGTTCGCGACATCACTCTATATATATATATATATATCACAAAATATACAGGAATGCACATGACAAAATATATGAATTTGTTGTCAACAAAAACATATACAGATTCTCATATTGGTAAATACAAAAAACAAGTATAGGACAAAACATTATTGCAAATGCATAAAATGAACTGCAAAATATAAACCTATCTGCAAAACAATATAATGCTTTAACTTTATAGTAAATAAGCATTTCTTAATCACTTAAAAATAAATACTATATTATATAATCTTCATTATTGCAGATAGGAAAAAACCATATAAATATATATGTGTATATATATATATATATATATATACATATATATACAGTATATATTTATATATATACAAAACCACAACAAGAAAGGTGCTGGACTGAGTAATTACTGTGTGTGGCTCATAATAAAGCATGAATGCTGTTCCCATAAATAGTTTAAAACCTACTATGTAGGTGTATATCAATATTGGACTCGAGTGCTTATTCCAGATCCTTTAAACGTATTATTATAAATGCACGTATGTTGCCATCCTGCAACCAAATACGTAAACAGCAATATTACCTGTGATGTAGAAAATGTCCGGAAAGATAGTCACTCAGAGTAAGCTACAGACCTTGCTGGATTGGTACCGTGTCTGCTTCTCCTGTTTCCCCGGGGGTTGTTACCACTAACCTGGATAACCAGTCAGCGATTGAAGCGTCAGGGCTGAAGTCCACTTTGTGTGGGGACGTAGGGCAGCTAGTAGAAGATATGGAGTGAAATCTTGCACTCTCTCATTACCGCTTTACCACTTCATGTTGCCCGCTACTTCCCAGCTCAAACGCCAACACCTCCGTGAATCCTTACTGAGGTGCTTCAGTCACGTTGTACCCCTGACGTCACTCCTTCGCTCGTTCCTCCGTTCACATCACAGGTGAGCAGGTAAAGGAAGACAGCAATCACGGAACTCTCCAATAAGGGAACAGCACCACTTGTGAGGGAAGGCTGCTACCAAACAGGCTAAAGCATAAATAATCCACAAACGAAAGAGGGTAGCAGCAGCTTTAGGTTAAAAGTTCAATCTTTATTTCCATCATTAAAATACATGCACCATGGATGGAGAATATAGAATAGGATACACGGATGAAAGTCAGTATATGCGTTTTGGCTTGAGCCGTAATCACTACTGATAAAAAGGTGCATTCAGTGCTTGTTTAAAAAGGGGTGTGCTAAACCCCTATTGGATAGAACCATTAATTGGTCTAGCCAATAACCGTGCATCTGTGGTTACTTGTGCCTAATCAAAACAATTATGCACAATATATGCAGTGTACATAAGAAAACACACTATACTAAATAACTGATACAGTCTATATTATACAAAACACAGTATATACAAAATTCCTATAGATTGGACTCAATATTAATGTTAAGTAAGACATACAAACAATCTCAACAATAAAGTTGGAAATGGTTAATGTTACCATAACTAGTGATACCAATAGCATATTCTATATACAGTATATACAGTATGTCTCAAATGAAAATAGTTTAAATATAAAAGATATATACTATATGTTCCAATAGGACATATTAATGTCTGCTATTACCGCAGGGAACTATCTTATTGCAACAATGTACAAAAGTAATGTTAAATAGAAATGTGCTACAAAATTAAATACATGTTCTAATTAAGATGCAATAAGTGACTCAGATATTTCATATATCAACCAGGACACCTACTTAAAGATGGTCATACAAAGATTGTGTCTAAATACATTAGACGGTCTGTATAACATAGACCCCTGGTGATAGAACTAATGTGTAACAAATAAAGATAATAGAGATGTTTTACATATTATGTATCGGCGGGGAATGAATACATAGTTAAAGTAAACAAATATTTATGTATAACGTTCAATACCTGAATCCCAGGTACAAGGAATATTTATACAAGAAATTATATTAGTAAATCAACTTAGACAATACTATAAACAATACTATAAAGTGTAGGTGATAAACTTACACCAGTGGTCTAAAAATTGATATAAATGTTTACTACATAGACCCATATATTTATTCCCAGTAATTGATAAGATCATATTCTGCATTGAGGCCCAGCTGGACTTTGTTAGATAGCTTGAAGATCCATAGCATCTCACGTTTTTCCAAAAGTTTTTGTCTGTCGCCACCCCATCTAGGGGTGGGGGGGTGGGGGGTCACCGTATCAATAGCTAGCCATTTAAAGCTAGAGACATTCTTTCCATGTAAGGTAGCAAAATGTTGAACTATGGGTGAAGTGGACTTGCCTATGTTAATGGTAGACAGATGTTCTCTGATCCGAGATCTGATGTCACGGGTCGTGAGTCCAACATATTGAACATTGCATAATGTACATGTGATAAGATAAATCACAAAATTTGATGTGCAATTTAAACAATAGTTTATGTAAAACGATTGACCCATGACTGCAGATGTAAAAGTGTCTGAGACATCAATATAATCACAGGCCTTGCATCTATTGCTACCACACCTATACATGCCCTTGCTGGTTAGCCATGAACTAGTAGTAGCTAGTTTCTTAGGTAACACTGTAGGGGATAGATAGTTACCCAAAGATTTATTTCTCTTGTAGGAGCACCTGATACCATCTTTCACACAATCAATTACGGCTAGATTACGAGTTTTGCGTTATGAGTGAAAAAGCAGTGTTATGGGTTATAACGCTGCTTTTTCACTACCGCTGCTATTACGAGTCTTGTCAAAAAAGCTGTATCGCACACTTTTTTGGCCGTAACGCAAATTAACCTACGCAATTTGCGTAAAGTCTTTTTTCAATGGGATTTCCATAGCGCCGATATTACAAGCTTTTTCTGGGAGGCCAAAAAGTGAGCAGTACAGCCTATACTGCAAGATTCGTAACGCAATCTAAAGTCAATAGTTATGAGTTTTACACTACAAAGCAGTAGCATAAAACTCATAACTAAAGTGTTAAAAAGTACACTAACACCCATAAACTACCTATTAACCCCTAAACCGAGGCCCTCCCGCATTGAAAACACTAAAATAAAATTATTAACCCCTAATCTGCCGCTCCCGACATCGCCACCACTATAATAAACATATTAACCCCTAAACCGCTGCACTCCCGCATTGAAAACACTATTTAAATATTATTAACCCCTAATCTGCCGCCCCTAACATCGCCACCACCTATCTACATTTATTAACCCTTAATCTGCTGCCCCCAATGTCGCCGCCCTATACTAAATTTATTAACCCCTAAACCTGTCTAACCCTAACCCTAACACCCCCTAACTTAAATATAATTAAAATAAATCTAAATAAAACCTACTATTAATAACTAAATAATTCCTATTTAAAACTAAATACTTACCTATAAAATAAATCCTAAGCTAGCTACAATATAACTAATAGTTACATTGTAGCTAGCTTAGGGTTTATTTTTATTTTATAGATAAGTTTGTATTTATTTTAACTAGGTAGAATAGTTACTAAATAGTTATTAACTATTTACTAACTACCTAGCTAAAATAAATACAAATTTACCTGTAAAATAAAACCTAACCTGAGTTACACTAACACCTAACCTTACACTGCAATTAAATAAATGACCTAAATTAAATACAATTACCTAAATTACAAAAAACAACAACACTAATTACACAAAATACAAAAAGAAATGATCAGATATTTAAACTAATTACACTTAATCTAATAGTCCTATCAAAATAAAAAGCCCCCCCATAATAAAAAAAACTCCTAGCCTAAACTAAACTACCAATAGCAGCAGATTAGGGGTTAATAAGTGTAAGATTAGGGGTGTTCAGACTCGGGGTTCATGTTAGGGTGTTAGGTGTAAACATAAATTTTGTTTCCCCATAGGAATCAATTTGGCTGCGTTACTGAGCTTTACGCTGCTTTTTTGCAGGTGTTAGACTTTTTTTCAGCCGGCTCTCCACATTGATGACTATGGGGAAATCGTGCACGAGCACGTAAAAACAGCTCACCGCAGCTTTCAGCAGTGCTGGTATTGGAGTGCGGTATGGAGCTCAATTTTGCTCTACGCTCACTTTTTGCCTGATTTTTGCCTGCAGGCTCGCCAGAAAGAGCAGTTATGATGCAGCGGTCACAAAGACCGCTGCTCCATAACCTGTCCACCTGCTCTGAGCAGGTGGACAGACATCGCCGCAATTCAACCCGATCGAGTACGATCGGGTTGATTGACACCCCCCTGCTGGTGGCCTATTGGCCGCGAGTCTGCAGGGTGCCGCGTTGCACCAGCAGCTCTTGTGAGCTGCTGGTGCAATGCTGAATACGGCGAGCGTATTGCTTGCCGTATTTAGCGAGGTCTGTCGGACCTGATCCACACTGTCGGATCAGGTCCGACAGATCTTGATAACTTGTTTAGATTTGTAAATGGTTTACACAATGAGTTATTTTCTCTACATTTAGCATATTTATATATACTTTTGTCTCCTAAATATTCTTAAAATATTTAAAATAAAATTGGGATCAATATCTCACAATAGTATTAACATATATTTATGCTGCAAAAAGTTTTTGCCTGTTAAATATGCTTTTAAATTTTAAATAAAGATGAGATCTTAGTCACACAATATGGCCATATTCTGCTAAGCCAGTCACCACTTACAAGGTGTCCCACAATAGACTGGTCCTAACACTAATCAGTTTAGCTTTGCTGGGCTGAATCATTCGATTCTAATATTCAAATACAGAATTCCCACACTGCAGTACTATGCCTCAAATGATGTCTGCACAGAATGAAACTCCCTAGCTTTATATGTATACCACAATCACATTGTCTGGAACACAGCTGGGCTGGTTGGTGTGCTTTAACCAAAGGGATTTGGTCAGCTCCCTATTCAAGAAATACAACAACAATTATTTTAACTATTTTAAGAATATTTAGCAGACAAAAGTATATATAAATATGCTATAAATATGTGGACTTAAGTGGTTGGATGTGCACCAATACTTTTTGTTGTTTTGTAATTATTTTGGCCACTTTGGTAGCACTCCCACAATATGTGTGCTAAGATATAAAAAGTTTTTTTTTTTTTTGTGTGCTTAACCAAACCCTCTTGTTGTTGTATTTATGTCTGAGATTGCTGAGCAGAGTTTCTGCGCTTCATTAGAACGTGCGTCTCCTGCAGTGGCGGCTGGTGACTTTTGAAGATGGGGGAGCACTAGCCCCGCCCCTCAGATGGCTCCGCCCATTTTATTGTGTATATATATATATATATATATATATATATATATATATATACTGCCCCAGTAACAGGACTCTTGTACCCAGTATATATATATATATATATATATATATATATATATATACACATATAAAAGTAAAAAAGTATGATATATATATATGTGTGTGTGTGTGTGTGTGTGTGATTAGGAAGCTGTATGACACATTTTTACACACAAATGTTACCTGACATTTGCTCCTACAAGTTATGAGAAAATTTAAGTTTGCTCATAACATGTAGGAGCAAAAGGGTTAAATAAAACCCTGGCTCCCTTATCTCTGTTCTTTGGCTTTCACTCCCTTCAGAAATTATTACTTATGTCTCTGTACAGATACACAGACTGACACATACTCACAGACACACAAAGATATAAGCATAGAGATACACAGCACACATACAAACAAAGAGACACACACACAGACGCTAACACATTAACAGAGACACTGGAAAATAAGACAAAAATATTACAGAAAGGCAATGCACTTTTAAATAAAGATGGGTGTTATTATACAACTTGAAATCACAAAACCATGAGAAACGGCACTAACAGCTGCTGAGACCCTGCATCTCCTGAGAGTTCATTGACCCCCAATAAAATAAATCCATGACCTGGCAGTCTGGCACATCAAAACAAAGTTCTTGCTTAGCCACTCTGAATATCCATGACAAGCCTACACTGACTTATCTCTGACAACATACAGCAGGATGCAGTGGCGTATTTAGGTTTTGTGCTGCCCTAGGCACTCAGAATTTTGCAAAAACATGAAGATATGAGGTGCTCAGAAGTTACTAGGTTAGGTTTAGTTTCAAGGTCTTCTGGAAACACATAGCTTGAAGTGCAAGATTCAACTAGTGATTTAAATTATTTGCATGGTAGACATATTACAATAGTGTATGATAAAGAACATTATAGTTTAGTTAATCATGCAGAAATTACCTTTAAAAACATGTTTATGTATATTTTGATCAACCTATGTTCTGTGCCAACCTACACAGCCCTCTGTACTAACCACTTATCTGTCAGAGCGGGCATGCCAACCAGCAATGCCATCCTTCGCATAACAACCCATTAGCTGTCATAGCAATAGTATAAGCAAATCAACACAACAAATAATCAAGCAGATGAATTAAAAAGAACATGTAAAAGTACTAAAAGTACAAAGAAAGAACTGGGCAGCAAACTAAGACACTTCCTCTTTGAGCACAGGACAGTACAAGGCAGGAACGTTACAAATGGGGTCAGCGGCATGGCCTGCGGGTTGATTATAGGACAAGTCTTGGGGTACTTACTAGAGTCTGGCTCTGGCCTGCTGTTAGGGACATGGAATACCTCACAAAGCTGGCAGGGGATGCGCACACCCGAAAATCCCCCGTCCCCATTTTGATTTGCAGCTGCAGCAGCACTACCGCCCGGCCTGGAAAGTACCTCTTAGAGCTTCCTCTCTTGGAAATCCCCTTTCCTCTCCTGCATTACTTAGTCAGCTGCCAGCCAGAGAGGCTCGATATCCTGTGAGTGCAACCTGAACTTCATGTCACGCACTTACTTTCTTCTAGGAGCTTGTCGAGCATCATCACGTGACTGATGACGCTCTTCTCTGTCACTGGCTGCTGCTGGCCTGCTGCCTGTCTCTCACTAACACCTCCCACCCCTCGCACAGGCTGAAGTGTGCGAACAGCTTACTATGGGGATGGGGAGGCTGGGAGCTGTGCAGCAGGCAATTTTAGAATGAGCAAAGCACAGTGCCATAGCTTAGGCTATCGCACGTGCGGTTAGGGCTTAGATAGATTCAAATTTAGTACAGGGGCCAGGCAGGCTACAGGCTGTATCTATGTAATACTGTATTTGTGATTGTGGAAAATAATATTAATTAGACTGGACCTTTTACTACATCAGATCATTAAATAAATGAAAAAAAAAGAAAATAAGTTTATATTGTATTTTTTTCTGGGGGTAAAAAAAAATATAATTTTTTCAATAGGGGGCTATTGGAAAAATTATATATTTTTTTCTTTTTCTTCTGGGATGCTGTGGGGGGCACGTGCGAGTGTGCTCAAATGGAGGAGCCTTCACTGGTCTCCTGGTCCATAGTTCAGTATAATACCTACTGAGCTATTCAGAATTTTATAAACACTGAATTATATACAGGGGAAAACAGTTAAACCAGTGCTGAAACATATTAGAAGAGGTTATGAAAATAGGAGTATATTGTAGGCAAAAGACACGTCCATGCAACCGATTACAGAGGGTTTATTAAAGATCTCCCATGACGCGAAACCATAGAATCATAAACCATACACCAAATACATCCCTCTGGCAAGCACTGTACTCTTAGAAGAAACCAGTGCCTAACATAGACCCAACCGTTACTAAAAGTAGCGAACGCAGCATCCTGGATGCCTATATAATCATAAAAGTATGTGTGCTATTAAAGCAAGAACTAATTAGCTGGTCAAGGGCTTTCCTAATTGCTAAAACATAAACCTACCTTATGTTATCAGTAAAAGGTATAAGCATGTCTTGGAGTAAGAATAAAAGACAAGTGCAAAGGAAGTTCCCTGCGCTAAATGTCAGAAAGGAAAATCATTATCCCTTTAAATGATAATGATAAGCTATAATGCCTAACACTCCAAATATGTCCCTCATGACAAAGTAATTACTGTAGAAGGGTCCTAACCAGGAAACCCTAAAATAAAATAACAAACAATTTTGCTCATCTTCATTCTTCACCTACCTCCAGCGGAGGCAAAGACAAGACTGATTACTATAGAGGTGGGAGGGTTTATATAGAGTTCCGAGGTTTGGGAATATTTGCCTCCTTCTAGTGTCAAGAAAGGTAGTTCCAAGGATTAATGGATCGTGGAGTATTATCACCAATATGAAAGTAAAATACATTTTGATTTTTCTGATGAAAAGACATACACTCTGATATATGTTTCCCTGCTCTGCTGTCTCTAGGACAAAACATACTTGGCAGTGTATCTGGTGCAACTTACCTGTTTTAATAACCTGATGTACAGGTCTATACTACAGATTATAACTGTTTGACTGATATTGAAGAGTGTCCTCCTCCCCACTCGCTACCTCTGAAACTGTATCCTCATTGCTTTTTAGGAGACAGCAGTGTTAATTGTTTTCTCCTATCTATGGAAATCCATGTAACACTTTGTGGTAATAGTGGGGTGTGTACCATAGGTTGTATTTAATACCATGATTCTCTTCATCTAAGCCAATAGTGTCTTCAGGTTGCAAAATAACCATTACCTATGACCAGCCACATGTAATTGAAAAATAAAGACCAATGCCACGATGATCTAAAGTGCCTTTGAGGATCCACCGCTATGTTGAGCGAGCTTGTCGGAATAGTCCAAGCTCCAGAAATAGCCTTATCGCCTAACAGCGTTTACTATAAAAACCATTGATCTGCGATGCTGGCTTAGTCAACACCCAGCATAGCTGACCTTTTTGGCCATGTATTGTAAAGGATCCCTAGAATAAAACTGCTGTCTGCCTAACCGCTAATCCTAATACCCCTAAACCGAAGTACCCCACGATTGCAAACTAAAACTTAACTAATAAGCATCTAAATGGCCACATACCCACTGCAAGTAGCTAACTATTAACCCTTATACCACCAGATACCCACCGCAAGTCGCTAACTTTTAGCATCTAAACCGCCACATACCGAGCGGAATAAACTAACTATAAACTCCTATGTCTCTAACTTTAAACCCCTATGCCAGCACATATCCACTGCAAGTACTATCTATTAACCCCCTATGCAGCCACATACCCAACACTACTATCTAACCATTATACCTTATTCTGCCATAAACCCCAAATGCAAACTAACCTAACACTTAACACCCCTCTAAACTAAAGCCACTAAGTTAAAAATATTTTAAAAAAAATCTAAGTAAAAAAATGGAATTAAAAAAACCTAAACAAAAAAAATCAAACAACATCTAACCCTACTCTACCTAACATCTAACTCCCTTTAAATTAACACCCTAGTTAAAAATATTTTTTAAAAAGTTCAGATTTTAATATTTTAAAAAACCTAAACTGAAAAAAGGAAATCTAACACCTAACTCCCCTCTAAACTAACCCCACTAAGTTACCAAAAATAAAAAAAATCTGTTACAAAATATAAAAAAAAGCTGTTACAAAAAATAAAACTCCATCATCCAAAATAAAAAATCATGATACCGAACACTAAACTACATGACCCATAAAAAAAATAAAAAAATCATAAACCCTAACTAAATTAAAATAGCCCTTAAAAGTGCCTTTGTAGGGCATTGCCCTAAAGTAATCTCAGCTCTTTTGCATAAAAATAAAAAAGTTACAAAAACCCCCACCTACATTAAAGTTACCTCCCACCTCCAAAATAAAATAAAACTAACTGTAAAAACCTAGCCTAAAAAATAAAATTTAAAATAACCAAACCTGCTTTTAAAAATAAAAATCCCACCTCAAAAAAACTCTAACCCCAAAAGTGTTACATCTGATGAGAACTTGATCTCCTCTTCATCTGACGTTGGGCCCATCTTCATCCAAGGTCCAGGCGCCGGGGGCTTTGCATCTTATGTTCGTCAGCTCTCTTCAGGTAGCCCTCCTCCTTGTGCGGTCACCACCGCACACTGAAATCGAGCAAGCATGGAATCACAATATATAGGCGTAAGACTCAATTAAGATTGGATGATTTCAAATCAGTCCATCCCTATTGTCTGATTTGAATTAGCCAATAGTAAGAACTTTTTTTAAAATTTAAATTATAATTATCCTTTTCCATTGGATGATTAGAATGTAAATTTAGAAAAGATCTTAGGGATTGACTGATTTGAAATCAGCCAATCGAAATTAAGTGGTACCCCTATATATTGAGCGACTGAAGAAAAGAAAACGCATAGTGGAGGCAGCAGAAGAGGCCGCGAAAATCTGTCTCCGTCGCCACAATGATGGACCCCCAGTGCCTGGACCTTAGATTAAAGTGGGCCCAACGTCAGATTAAGAGGAGCCTGAGTTCCCATCAAATGTGAGTAACACTTTTGGGGTTAGATAGAGTTTTAATTCTGGAGGTTGAAAGAAAACAGAAGTCCATTGAGTTTTAATTCTGGAGGTTGAAAGAAAACAGAAGTTCATTGAGTTCAGTCTATGCAGTTCCTACCTGATTTATACTAAAGAAGCTGCCAATTGAAATAACATTAAACAATAAGAAAGCTGACCCATATAACACAAGCAATCATATCCCTGAATTCTGTTTTTAGCCAGGAATGTATCTAAGCTAATCTATTTTTTTAACCTCCTTAGGCAAAGTGTTCCACAATTTGATTGCTCTTACTGTAAAAATAAATGTTTATGTTACTGGATTACTCAGTTCCTCTATTAATTCCCAGAACTGCACTTCATACTCAAGGAGAGGTCTTACAAGGGATTTATACAGTGTCAGAATTATGCTTTCCCCTCTTATATCTATGCCTCTTTAAATACATGCTAGTATCTTGCACACTCATTTTTAGCTTGCTATCTAAAAGTACGCATTAATCCTTTTCCTCCTCTGTTTTTCTAAGTCTAGTCCCTTGTAAAAAAAAAAAATGAAGCCTGCGTATTAATGTAGAACCTTACATTTTACAGCCCATTCCTCCATTTTTTTAAAAAATCCCCTTGCAAAGCAATTACATTCTGCACTGACCTAGTCACCTTATACAGCTTTGTATTATCTGCAGATATACTGTAGAGGTGTTGCTATTTAATCCTTCAAGTCATTTATAAAAAAATATTTAAAAGAACAGACTCCAGTAGTGATACACTACAAAAAAATAATAAAGGGACAGGGAGGTATGGGTCAGCTACACAACAGATAAAGGGGTTTGGTGGTGTGGGGGGCCCTAAATAATGATAGCAGGAGGGGGAGGGGTGCCACTACACTATGAAAATAATAAAAAAATAAAAATAAAATAAAAAATAATTAAAAAAAACAAAAAAACTTTTTAAGGGTACTGGCAGACAGATGCTTTTACAACCACTTGTGCCATGATTGCACAAGCAGTATGTAAATAATATCAGTGAGAATATCAGTGTGAAAAAAATAACAATTTTTTTTATTTGATCGCATTTGGCGGTGAAATGGTGCCATGAAATATACCAAAATGGTCCTAGATCAGGTAAATAAAATAACCAAGGCTCTATTTCTGTTTAAATGGAGTGAAAGCAAAAATGCTAAAAATTATGTGGTTTTCTCTGAAAGTCCTGGTAGTAAAGGGGCTATTAATGCCACACTTCTTTATTTGGCTAATTTGATTACTTTTGACATGCTTTGTTACTAGGGATGGGCGAATGTTTCGCAACATTCGAAAAACGGCATGAATTTTAACACATTCGTTCGTTCAAATCGAATTTTGAATGTTTACATAACATTCTAACATTCGATTTTCGAATGTTCGGTTTCGAATTTTACTATTACATTCGAAAATATTCTTTTTGAAAAATTCAAATTTAGATTGTAATAGTATTTCTAATGCTTTTTCTTTAAATGTAATATTCGAATTATGCAATATTCGAATTCGAAAAATTCGAATTTAGATTGTAGATTGTAATAGTATTTCTAATGCTTTTTCTTTAAATGTAATATTCGAATTATGCAACATTCGAATTCGAAAAATTCGAATTTAGATTGTAATAGTATTTCTAATGCTTTTTCGTTAAATGTAATATTCGAATTATGAAATATTCGAATTCGAAAAATTCGAATTTAGATTGTAGATTGTAATAGTATTTCTAATGCTTTTTCTTTAAATGTAATATTCGAATTATGCAATACATGTATTCGAATTCGAAAAATTCGAATTTAGATTGTAATAGTATTTCTAATGCTTTTTCTTTAAATGTAATATTCGAATTATGCAATATTCGAATTCGAAAAATTTGAATTTATATTCCAATTAGAAAAATTCGAATTTATATGTTTGTTATAGTATTTCTAATGCTTTCTTTAAATGTAATATTCGAATTATGCAATATTCTATATGGAAACATTCAAAATGAAATATTTGTATCTATTATGTATCAATTTACTAGATTCCCGCCCTACCACATGAACTATTGAACTTCTGAATAGTATTTGTTAAATAGAATGTTAAATTCGAAATTTCGAATGTGGACATTCAATATAATTATAAACATTCGAATTCGAAAGTGACATTCGAAAACTGTAAATAACATTCGATTTTCGAATTTTTAAGAATATTCGTTCTTATTGACATTCGGATTTAGAATTCGAATTTCGGTAATAACATTCGTTCTACATTCGAAATTCGAAATTTACACATTCGCCCATCCCTATTTGTTACATTCCTTATATATTTGGAATGATGAGTATGTACTATTTTGTTTAAATAATTTATATGCCCTATATATTTTTTAATTTTTCTTAACACATTTGTATTTAGCCACATTGGTTTGGATTTATTTCTTTTACTTTCATAACCATGTGGAATGTGTTGATGTGTATATTTACTTAGCGTTAGCAACACTTTACATTTTCCCCATTTATCCTCTTATTTGAGAATATTTTTCCCCAATTTGTGCTATTTAACAATTTCCTTAAAGGGACACTAAACCCACATTTTTTCTTTCATGATTCAGATAGAGGCATGTACTTATCAAGCCGTCAACTGCAAATACGCTGGAATTCCGCAGCGTATTTGTGGCGAGCCTGATTCGCCTTAGTTATCAAACCCTACAGACCGGCAAAAGTAGAATTTAGTGAGATAACATACTATCCGCTGGACTCAATCCGACACAGATCGATGCTTACATCACTACAGATGTTCCGAATGCAAGTTCGGCACTATTTGACTACTTTTGCTAGATATCAAAAACTAGCAGGTACGCTCGGCACTTTTCCGACCCAGCGTACCTGGTTTTCAATCCGCCGCCCTGGAGGCTGCGGATGCCATAGGAATCAATGGGAGCTGAAAGCGAGAGCTTATGTTTGCTGCTGCCCGATATTCCATTGATTCCTATGGTAATGTCTAAACCTAACACCCTAACATGTACCCCGAGTCTAAACATCCCTAATCTGCCCCCCCTACACCTACATTATACTTATTAACCCCTAAACCGCCGCTCCCGGACCCCGCCACAACTAAATAAAGTGTTTAACCCCTAAACCGCCGCTCCCGGAGCCCACTGCCACCTACATTATATTTATTAACCCCTAATCTGCCCCCCCTACACCGTCGCCACCTACATTATATTTATTAACCCCTAATCTGCACCTCCCTACACCGCCACAACTATATTAAATGTATTAACCCCTAAACCTAAGTCTAACACTAACCCTAACACCCCCTAACTTAAATATAATTTAAATAAATCGAAATAAATTATTCCTATTTAAAACTAAATACTTACCTATAAAATAAACCATAAGATAGCTACAATATAACTAATAGTTATATTGTAGCTATCTTAGGATTTATTTTTATTTTACAGGCACTTTGTATTTATTTTAACTAGCTACAATAGTTATTAAATAGTTATTAACTATTTAATAACTTCCTAGTTAAAATAAATACAAAAGTACCTGTAAAATAAAACCTAACCTAAGTTACAATTACACCTAACACTACACTATAATTAAATTAATTACCTACATTAACTACAATTAAATAAAATTAAATAAAATGATCTAAAGTAGAAAAAACAAACAAACACTAAATTACAGAAAATAATAAAATAATTACAAGATTTTGGGGGGGCGGAGCTTGCCATCTAACAGAGTGGACGCACATCCATTCAGCTCCGGGACCTAAGACCATTAAAAACTATCTTTTTTGGGGCATATATTTTATTATTTTATACTTCCAACCTTCCTTTATCCACTCACACCTCCCATAGCAGGAAAAAGTTTAAGTTGGGGAGCAGCGAAACCCTGATCTCTCAGGTTGCACATACCGGATCACACCCGGGCCTATGGGGGCTCCCTCTTACTACCAAATTATCACGGTATCCCAGTCACTGAGATTCAGCCTGGTCTGAAGCTGAACGCAGCGTGCCAGCAGAAAGACAACGGTCGGTAACGGATCTGACCCTCTTCAAGCCTGCAGACTGGGGATTCTCTTACTGCCGCAATAGGATCTCTGAGGAGGTGTACACGTGGCTCAAGCACAGCCATACTTATCGGCTTGGATGCCTGCATTCTCCTTCTGATGCTGCCTGATAGGTATGGAGGGTTAAAATATTTCTATCTCTGATCACAGCAGGGATCCATACACTGTAGTATTGCCCACTACCCTAAACTTTGAACACATCACGACTTAGGTCTTTCTTAAGCTAACATACACAAGCAGCCTATGAACAAGATTGTTGTGGTACTTGCATAAGACATAGATCTTTGACTTTACATAAAGCTCTCTATACAGGGGTAGTGGAGGATAAGGAAACTTGTGAACAGTCTATGTTTTCTTCCTAAACCCACCTTTATTGCTGCTGGCTAACTGAGTATTAGAGCACTTGGCTGCACCATACCCCTGCTTTATGTCCATTCTGGAGGGAAGAATCTTACCACCATTGTTCTAAGTGACGTTGGCTTTACTACTAAGCCCACATATTACGCTCAGATAATAATTGTGTCTCCACTCCCTCAGTCTACAGCACTCACATCGGAGCCTGATACTAAATCCTCACTTTCATAACTGGGATCTAAATCTAATATGTTACACTGACTGTTCTCTCTCCTCCCTTTCCCATTGGCCCTTTTTGCCCACGGGTCATATGCTACTTACCCTCTCCGTACTTGCTCAGTGGAAGCATTGTCCCCAGGAGAGAGGCAGATCACTAACCACTCTCAGGACCCCACCATATACAATAAGCCTGATTACCACACTCAACAATTGGCACTATCCTTTCATCTACATACCTCAAATTAAAATGGTGTGCTAATCGCCTGGTTGTGAGGGGTGCCAGTCCTATTTATTCCACCTGTCCATAACTAAGAAAGTCTACATACTCTGAGCATTCATCACTTATTCATCAACTAGGCGTGCCACCTCCCTACACCATGTCACATTCTCAAAAAAAGAAACCAAAACACGACAATCCCCCAAAGAGAACCCTCTCAGATCACTTTATTAACAAAAATATCTATGAACAAGATATGTCTGATGATGACTCCAGAGACTCATTAACCTCTACTAGAGGATCCCATAGAGTCAGAGGTCACCTTATGGAGCGATCAGGAGATGCAAACTCTTCCATACTAGTTTCTTTCAAAGAGCTCTCAGATAAAATGGACTCTCACCACTCATCTATTAAGCAAGAACTCAAAATGTCAGTATCCGAACTGAAAAGAGATATCTCCTCACTGGGAGAAAGAATGCAAATACTTGAAAGAAGACAGGAAGACCTACATACGAACCATTCTAATCTACTTGCCTACACGCAATCCCTCTCTGAAATGATTTCGGATCTAGAGTCCAAGTTGGCAGACCTGGAAGACAGGTCTCGCCAAAATAATATCAGGGTGCGTGGCATACCTGAAGAGATTGGAACACCGGACCTTTCTAAATACCTGTTAGACTTCTTCAGGGAACTACTTGGTCCCATAACAGACCAGGAGGCTCTTATCAACAGGGCCCATCAGGCACTCAGACTGAGAAATTCTCCTGCAGGATCCCCGAGAGATGTAATTATTCGCTTGCACTATTACACTTTCAAAGAAAGAATGCTAAGAGCATCTTTTCAGAATAAAAATTTGAAAGAACCCTCTCAAGTTATTTAGATCTTCCCAGATCTGTCCTCGCACACCTTATCCAGAAGACGCTCACTTCAACAGGTCACTCAATGTCTACAATATTAAATATAGATGGGGCTTCCCAGTTAAGCTGTTCTTCCAAGTTAAGGAACAATCCTATTCCATTTCTACAACTGAGCAGGGCATCAAACTCCTACTTTCTTTAGGCCTGCTTCAGCCTTCAACATCGTCTAAGGACACCACTGAAAATAACAGATCCCTCAACCCTACTACTCCAGCATGACGCCCTTTACCACAGAGGTTCACTTACCAACCCAAAAGGAAAGAAATTCTTCCCTCTAGTGAAGATCCTTGACTTTACACCTTGATAGCCATATAGCTCAGAGGTCATCCATTTCGATCTCTAGACACTCACACTCACTCAAAAGGTTAGCTTTTTTGAGTCCCTCTTGTGCATGGACTCTTCAGAACTCTGAAAGCTATCCCGTAATGTGGTCAGAACGATAAGATATCTGGTAATATGGTGTTACGGTTACCCTTAGTCTCGCTGAGAGATGGACCGCTTAGTAGCCTGGATTCCTATTGCTGAAGAGGGGAGAAACTGCTTTCCATAGTATTCTATATGAGTCTCCCAAATGTAGAATAATCCCCCTTAGCTGTAGTACAGCTAGGATACCCTTCTGCCCACAAAAACGAGTCAACGCTGCGATTGAGGGACAACCAAGAACTGAGAACTGGGATGCCCAGCCTGCTTTTTATTTAGGTTACATGCACACAGGGCACTCCCAGGGGGGGAAGCATAAAATCCCCCATCACACATTTAGACAAAGCCCTTGGACAGGCCACCGCAGATAACAAGTACACACAAGAAAACAATTGAGTCCTTCTTATCACCTAGCAGTGAATGCTTATCACAAACTTAATTACAGTACACAATATGCTAGGAAACCTGCCTCAGAAAATAGTTTTCTCAAAACTGAACAGAGTTAACCCTTTATGAAATGATACTTGTTACAGTTTTCTTGGAGCCCTTCTTAGGCGCTGGCTTGGCTGGTTCAGGCATTGCTGCTGGGAAATAAGTTTCTTCACAACAAAATAACTAATGCTTCTGTAACAGTGCTCCCTTTCTGTGGAACACTCTGGCAGACACGGTCTGACCCCTTTTCGGGGCAGACTAAGGCTGTCCAGACCGCTGGTTATGCGGGGCTGAGGTCGGTTTGTCTGGACAACCCGTCGGCGTTGCCATTCTGTTTCCCAGGTCTGTAAGTAATGGTGAAATTGAAGGGTTGCAACGATAAACTCCAACGTAATAGCCTGCCATTATCTCCAGAGACCCGGTTCAGCCACACCAACGGGTTATGGTCGGTGACCAGAGTGAACTCCTGCCCATATAAATAGGGAGTCAATTTCTTTAATGCCCACACCAAAGCCAAACACTCCTTTTCGACCGCTGCATAGCTGACTTCGCGGGGCAGGAGCTTCCGGCTGATGTAGGCAACTGGATGCTCCCCTCCATCTTCGCCTACTTGGCTGAGGACGGCTCCCAGCCCGAACATGGAAGCATCTGTATGGACGATAAAACGTTTGTTAAGGGCTGGAGCCGCCAAGACAGGAGCGTTAATTAGAGCATTTTTGAGAGCCTGGAAAGCCGTTTCACAGTGGGGAGACCACAGGACCTGTCGAGGTAAGTTCTTCTTGGTCAAGTCAGTCAGGGGTTTGGCAAGTGTGCTGTAGTCTGGTACGAACCGTCTATAGTACCCTGCCGTGCCCAGGAAGGCTAGGACCTGAGTCTTAGTGATGGGGGTGGGCCAATTGGCGACAGCTTCTATCTTGGCCGGCTCTGGTCGCTGCTTTCCACACCCCACCCGGTGACCCAGGTACTGTACCTCGGCCATCCCAAAGTGGCATTTTTCTGGCTTCAGAGTCAGGCCAGCAGCCCGGATCTGATCCAGAACCATTCCTATGTGAGCTAAGTGGTCCTCCCATGACTCACTGTGGATCGCTATGTCGTCCAGGTAGGCGCAAGCAAAACTCTGGAAGCCATCCAGGAGCCTATCCACCAAGCGCTGGAATGTAGCTGGGGCATTCTTCATCCCAAACGGCATTACCCTAAACTGATATAAGCCGAATGGGGTGACGAATGCCGACTTGGGGATAGCCTCCGGGGCCAGGGGAATCTGCCAGTAACCTTTGCAGAGGTCAATAGTGGTCAGGTAATTTCCCCTGGCTATACGATCGAGTAGCTCGTCTACCCTGGGCATAGGGTAAGCGTCCGTCACGGTCTTTTCATTGAGCCTCCGATAGTCTACGCAGAACCGGGTGGTCCCATCTTTCTTGGGCACCAAGACAACTGGGGAGGCCCAGGGACTATCGGAGGGCTCAATTACCCTGAGTTGGAGCATCTCATCGATCTCCTTCTTCATTCCTATCCTAACTGCTTCGGGGATTCGGTACGGAGCCTGGCGCAAGGGAGCTTGTCCCGGAGTATCTACCTGGTGGGTGGTTAAAGTAGTGTACCCTGGCTTCGGGGAGAAGGTGAGGTGTTTGGACTGTAGGAGTTGGTTGAGCTGCTCCCTTTCAGTGGGGCTAAGTCGGTCTCCTATCTGAACCTGAGCCACTATACCTGTGGGGAGACTCTTTTCTAATAGGTCTGGAATGGGTAGACTGTCGGGGCCTTCCTGAGGGGAACAACATACGGCCGTCACGTTCTCTGGTCGCTCAAAATATTCCTTGAGCATGTTTACATGGAATGTCTTTCTAAGATTGTTGTCGTGGCAGCTAGCTATCACATAAGTGGTGTCTCCCCTTTTCTCTACGATCTGGTAGGGGCCCTGCCAGGATGCCTGCAATTTGTCTGTCTTCACCGGCTTAAGTACTAACACCTTTTGTCCTATGGTAAAGATTCTCTTTCGGGCCCCCCGATCGTACCATACTTTCTGTCTTCTCTGGGCCGACTGGAGATTAGCCCGCACGGATTTGGCTAATTGCTCCATTCGGTCCCTGAGTTCCAGCACGTATGGCACAATGGGGACACCGTCAGTCTCCATCTCTCCCTCCCAGTGCTCCCGGATCAGGTTTAGGGGTCCCCGTACCTTTCTTCCGTAGAGCAACTCGAAGGGAGAGAACCCTGTCGTTTCCTGGGGCACCTCCCGATAAGCAAAAAGGAGGTGCGGCAGGAAGCGTTCCCAGTCTCGGTATTCCTGAGTGAACGTCTTGAGCATTTGCTTGAGGGTCCCATTGAACCTCTCACACAGCCCGTTCGTCTGGGGGTGGTATGGGGAGCTCAGGAGGGACTTAATTTTGCAAACCTGCCAGAGTTGTTGGGTCAATTCAGCCGTAAATTGGGTGCCTCGGTCGGATAGGATTTCTTTTGGAAATCCTACCCGGGAGAACACCTGTACTAGTGCATTCGCTACCGTATCCGCTTGTATGTTGGATAGGGCGACAGCCTCTGGGTACCTGGTAGCGTAGTCCACTACGGTAAGAATGTAGCGCTTACCGGAGGGACTAGGGGTAGCCAGTGGTCCCACTAGGTCAATAGCAACCCGGCTGAAGGGTTCCTCTACAATGGGCATATTTACTAGATGGGCTTTAGGGTGATCGCCTCGCCTTCCTACTCGTTGACACACATCGCAGGTGTTACAGTAAGTTCTAACGTCAGCGTGTACCCCTGGCCAAAAGAACGTGTGAGTAATGCGGTGTAGGGTACGGGTTACAGCTAGGTGGCCTGCTAAGGGGATGTCGTGGCCTATCTTGAGGATTTCTTGACGGTATTTGTGGGGCACTACCAGCTGTCGCCTACGCTGTCCCCTTTTCTCTGTCCAGCGGTATAGTTTCCCTTTTTCCCATAAGAATGTTTCATTATCTGCCCCGCCCCCTCCGGTCTCTGCTCGTTCCCGGTACTTTTGTAAGGTCGGGTCAGTCTTAGACTCTGTCTCGAAAGCATCTGGGGTGTCCCAGGGTATGGGGCCTAACATGTCAGGCAAGGTCGGGGTAGGTCTTACCTGTGTCTCCCGCACTGGTGAGAGTTCTCGCTCCGTCCGGGCTTGGGCCCGTGTAGTCACTGGGTCCGCCTCGTTGTTGCATACTGGAGCATAGGCAGAAGTCATGGGGCCCAAATCATTGCCCAGTAGTACTTCGGCAGGTAAATTATCCATTATGCCCACGTTCACAGCCCCCTTTCCCGCTCCCCAATCAAGATGCACTTTAGCTGTTGGAATTTTGTACACATCCCCCCCCGCCACTCTAACGGCCACAGTCTGTCCAGATCGCTTGTGCTCCGGCACCAAATGACTCTGTACCAGCGTGATAGTAGCCCCTGTGTCTCTCAATCCCTCGGTAGATCGCCCCTCGAGCCATCCCTTCTGCCGATGGTGCTGGCGGTTATCTGAGGCAGCATATACAGGGTCCGCCTCGTGAAGCGGCCCCAAATATTCCTCCATAGGGGCCTCTTGGTTAACACAGAGGGTCCGGGCCGGACGATATGCCCCAGAGGGGTAATTGTAATTCCTGGGTGTCTGGTGCGTATTAAGGGGGCAGCTAGCCATGAAATGCCCTGGTTGCTTGCATCGGTGGCAAGTCGGTCTGGGACGCTCAGAGCTGTTATTGGGTGGTCCTGAGTGTCGGGCGGGCCCTGCGGGCACCGGGGCTCGGAATTCAGCACGAGGGGGTGCACGGTAAACCTCTCTGGGTTCGTGAAGACGGGAGTCATAATGTTCATCGGCCAATTTGGCTGCTTCTTCTAAGGTAGAGGGTCGCCTGTCTCGCAGCCATTCCTTCCCTTGCTGTTCCATGCCATTATAAAAATGTTCTAAGAGAAACAATTGTAAAATTTCCTCACCAGTCACCGCTTTACTTCCGCTCATCCAGTGATTTGCCGCTCTCTGCATTCGGTGCGCCCATTCCATATGGGTATCGTTAGGCTTCTTTTTCGTGCCCCGAAACTGTCGGCGATACGCGTCCGGAGTTACTGCGTACCGTCGCAACAGTGTCTCCTTAACTAGCTCATACTGTGTCACTTCCTCAGCACCCAGAGTACGAAAGGCTTCCAGGGCTCGCCCGGATAGTTTCCCAGACAATATCGTGGGCCACTCCCTGTTGGGAATCTGGTGCAGGGCACATTGCCTTTCGAAGTCCGCCAAATATTCATCAATCCCTGTCTCGCTCTCTAGGAAGGGTCGAAATGCCGCATAGGGTATCTTGGGCCTCCCAGCATTTTCGACAGGGATGATTACCTGCGGGGCTTCAGCATTGCGGTGTGCGTTCGCTAGGTTGAGTTCGTGGGCTCGAGTCTCTCGTATATCCTTGTCCGCTTCCGCCATCAACTGCTGTACCAATTCCATGGAGGGGTTCGGCCCGTACAGTGAGAGCCTCTCCCGAACAATCCTGGTTTTTTCGTCACTAATCGTGGTCGGTGTTTCCGCCATTGTGAAGCTCTGATCCAGTTCGGTCAATTCTGCGATCAGCTCTCTCCTCGGCCGGTTGCTGGCGTACCCCCCTCTGCTTTCAAGTAAATCCTTTAGGGTTGTACGCTTCAATTTTTCGTAAGCGCTCTCCATCCGTTCTGTACCTCTCCTAGGAAATCCAGGAAAAATCCCACCGCTGCCGCCAAATGTTACGGTTACCCTTAGTCTCGCTGAGAGATGGACCGCTTAGTAGCCTGGATTCCTATTGCTGAAGAGGGGAGAAACTGCTTTCCATAGTATTCTATATGAGTCTCCCAAATGTAGAATAATCCCCCTTAGCTGTAGTACAGCTAGGATACCCTTCTGCCCACAAAAACGAGTCAACGCTGCGATTGAGGGACAACCAAGAACTGAGAACTGGGATGCCCAGCCTGCTTTTTATTTAGGTTACATGCACACAGGGCACTCCCAGGGGGGGAAGCATAAAATCCCCCATCACACATTTAGACAAAGCCCTTGGACAGGCCACCGCAGATAACAAGTACACACAAGAAAACAATTGAGTCCTTCTTATCACCTAGCAGTGAATGCTTATCACAAACTTAATTACAGTACACAATATGCTAGGAAACCTGCCTCAGAAAATAGTTTTCTCAAAACTGAACAGAGTTAACCCTTTATGAAATGATACTTGTTACAGTTTTCTTGGAGCCCTTCTTAGGCGCTGGCTTGGCTGGTTCAGGCATTGCTGCTGGGAAATAAGTTTCTTCACAACAAAATAACTAATGCTTCTGTAACATATGGTTTGATTTTTTCTTTGTCAGTTAATGGTTTCTAGAGTTATCTTTGTTCCTATTGTGTGTATATGTTTGTCCTTGGTTCATTTCCTTATATGCCTTGACCAATACACTTAAAAACATACCCTTTTTAATTTAGAGGTTCCTTACTTAACCATACGTTGGTGCTTTCCACTTAGGTCCATGTAGTTAGCCTCACCATTCATTACTATGCCGCTACACATTTATACACTGGGGATGAGTGGTCTTTTTTACCAACCCCGCTAGGTACTTTTAGGTTAGTGGTGACACCACATGTGGGAGATTAGTGGTCACAAATAAGGTTCTTTTTGATATTATTGAACATCTCATGGTCAATCCTTGAACATCTATTTGATATGTGTGTTTTTTTTTTTATCCTTTTTCCTCACAAACCTTCTTTCTAGGACACTCAGCTATGACCCTCACACTACACAGATATACAGGTATCAACCTATGAGAGTTTTCTAACTCATTCCTTTGGCCCAGTCCCGCACCACTTTATTACCTGAGGGACTATTCCTATAGTATTCAATCCAGATTACACATTATGTACCCACCTTCAGTGGACTTGGATAACTATTATTTAGTGACTATATACTAGCATATCCACACACCCCATCCCCTTTCTCATGGAACATTATCTATCACCTCGTTGTTATACCCTTCCTTCCTTGGACCCCAGAGACTATACCTTAGACCTTCCTGAACATTAGCTTAGACTCATAATACTCTCTTGGACTTACCTCTCTGCCAGATACCTCATTCACCTTTCTACCTAATATCTCACACTACCCCTTGACCGTCTTGTTTCCATATACATGGGCTGGTACCACTTTTTTTAATTTTACGCTTGTGCATATATATGGTTACTCTGTTTTTGCACATTCTTCATGTATAAATATTGCTATTACCTGTTATGTATACAATTTATGTCATATTTATGTAGAATTCTTCCTTCTAATGAACCTTACCATGTGTGTTAATACTTGTGGTTATGTCCCCTCCCTATTGTGGCCCTCTGCACCTTCCCTTTTCTTGCCCCAGGTGGATACTCCCTATACCCCCTACCCCTGGCACCCCTCCCTCCATCCTTCTCAGCCATCAGTCAACTTAACCCATTTATATTATATTCCTTTTTTTTATAGTTACAACTACTCTCATATTAGAAGGTTCCTTTAGATTTACTCTATTGACCCTTCTGTGACTCCTGGGAGAAAAAGTCCTTGGTTCCCACCACAGACTAAGTCTTCAGTGTGCTCTTCAGTCCTTTATTTTCCATAATATATTTGCAGCTCCTACCCCCCCCCCCCCCCACTGACCCCTCCCCTACTTCTGAGCGGCTCTTGCACACTGAATATCCCCCCACTATTGCAATTCATAACTCTTTGATAACTTTCTTTTTCTGGCCTGCTAATCTCGTAGCTTTACCCTCTCCCCCTCCCTTCCCATCTTCCCCTATCCCCCTTCCCCTCCCCCTCAAAGCTACAGGAAACGCAGTTCTATAAGGCACTATAATATAAACTGAGAAATCATTCCAATACCCTTGAGCATCCTCTATTAGAATAAGTTCTATGTCTCTTCTCACTGGTGCTTATTAATGATTGCATTTCATGTTTATTTGATATGTATCCATCATTTTGCATGTTGTGATTGTTGTCAATTGTTCTTGCTCAGGGTTTATCATTGAAATCTGATGGTTCCATTATATATACATCCCTGCGTGATAACTTGTTTTATTTTGTTTTTAACTTAATTTTCTCTATAAATAAAAAAATAAAATAATAATTACAAGATTTTTAAACTAATTACACCTAATCTAATCCCCCTAACAAAATAAAAAAGCCCACCAAAATAAAAAAAAGCTCTATAGCCCTTAAAAGGGCTTTTTGCGGGGCATTGCCCCAAAGTAATCAGCTCTTTTACTTGAAAAAAAAAAGTACAATACCCCCCAACATTAAAACCCACCACCCACACACCCAACCCTACTCTAAAACCCACCCAATCCCCCCTTAAAAAAACCTAACACTAACCCCTTGAAGATACCTGTCTATTTGCAGTCTGTAAACTACAGTAGATTTTTTCTGTTCAGTCTTAACCCCGGGATGGTTATTATTTTCCCCCTCCCCTCACACTGTTGTTTTTTGGTTCGTTATATACGTACCGCTTTGTGTGTTATTTCACTCATTTGCGCTTAAACGTGACATGTTTGTTTAATAAAATATTTTTACTTGCAACACACTTATACCTGTGCTCCTCGCATTCTTTTCTACTTGCTATGTATAGCCATCCTTGAGTGAGCACAGGTGTGGGGTGTGCACAATATCCTGACCGCAAAGCTAGCTCGTTGTCAGAGACACCTGGAGAGGAGGAGCTACATACCGCACCGACTACGGAGGTTGTCTGGGAGCCGCACAGTACCCAGCCACGGATGGAGACACTAGCCACACGGCGGTGATCGGTACACACAGGACGATTCCTGGTGAGTGTCACATGGATCGGAGGTACGTGCCTGCTTAGCCCTGAACATTGTACAGTTTTTCTGTCTCACACCTCTTGGGACTTACATAGATATAGCGGTGGGCTAATAGTGTTTGGGACCTGTTTGGGAAGGAAAACGGACGGGACCTTACTCCTCAGTAACCAGTGCTCAGGACTTGTTTTGAGAGCACTGTGTATATATGCGAGCTGCAAACTTAACCACAGCGGGTTATAAATTGCCCTGCGGAGCACGCCGCGCCAGAAGCTACTCTCCCTAGAATTATTTTCCTTACTTTTGTTTATCATTACTCATTTTGTGAAGGGTCGAGGCCAGGCCCTGGGAGAGTTACCTTAGTCTCTGCACTTTTCCCAATAATCTTTTTGTTACATTTATAGCGGCTTTAGCGGTCAGGTATGAGTGAAGGGGTTAGTTCTGATGATATTCCAGTATTGTTATTTTCTCTGAGGAATGCACAGGAAAGAGATACTATCCAAGTGGATTACAACAAAGTTTTTTCCACGGACAAATCTCACTATAGTCTGGTTGCTCTGTTTGAAGAACTAGAGTTCCTTCTGTTAAAAGAAAACAAGCTGAGCTGGGACATAAAAACCCTGATCAAATATCAAGAATTGGGTATTATACCCAGGGGGCTACGGCTTAATAAATTCCCCACGTTTATCACTGATGATAAGGTGTTCATTGATCTTTGGAATGGCCACTTAACCACTTGTTCACTAAAATTAATGAACTTGATCTGTGAGTTTAAAAAGAAGTCCCTGGATGAGCTAGCAATTAAAATAAAGGAAGTTCAGAGGGAACTGAATAACAGGAGCAAGGAGACAAGCTACATCAAATTTGATACTACATTACAACAAATTGTAGCAGAAGCTAAGACCTTATTACTTGAAGTGAAACACAACAAATATCTGCGAGACCAATCGGACTATGATCTGAATCGGGTATATGTCTGGAATAAGAGGGACAGATATATGCTAAAAAAGGATCAAAATAAAAACACTTATTTTCCCAATCAACAGAGGGGAAGAAACAAGCAAAGGCGGAATAGAGGAAGAAGGGTCAACTTCTATGAGAGTGAGGGGGAGTCATATGACGAGGGCTCTGGATCAGGTGGGGAAGAACTACCACCTAGGGAACAGGCGACAAGACCTAAGGAGAGCTCAACAACAATATTACTCCCACCTCCCATACTAAAGACCCAGGCAACTCAATCACACTCACACTATAGAGAAGAACCAGGATGTGTAGGGGCCTCCTCGAGAGATACCAGGGAGACAGAGAATGCCCAACTGGAACAGGTTTTTCGGGTCCCCCAAAGATTACCAGACGGGGGGGGGGGGAGGAGAAACACTGGAGCCAAATACACAGTTCAAGGACCAAAGGAGCTACCCCCAGAGAAGGGGACGATGAAGGGGCAACTACAGAATGTTTTAAACCTTTCAAACCATGTGTTAAGTGAATATGAGCAGGAGGTACTTAGTCTGGGACTGTCATTTACACCTTCTGCGGACTTTAACTTATTTAGAACTTTACTTGATGTTAACAAGAAAATTTGAAGACTGACGCTAAAAAAGTTCTACCATTCCCAACAGGGTGGAGAGTATGAGAGTCACGCTTCCATTCCTATGAATAGGCCCCTAGAAGTAAGGGGATTAGGGGGTGGGGAGGGACTTGATTTCCAAGAGTATTGTGACATCAGAGCCCTAGAAACACTAGGGGAAGGGGGAGATCAGATTGTTGGAGGGACGGTACATATTCCGTCCTTCAAATGCAAGTCATCCTTTTACCCTTTACAAAATAGAGGATCAATTTTAGAGAAATTTCAGCAGAGAGTAGAGCAAGATCTCACCAAGTTGTATTATAGTTCAGAGAGAGGACAAAGATGTAACATCTCTATCAACCACAAGAGGGCTCTGGACAGCCTGGCCAATAATGATAACATTGCAGTGAGAGCTGCCGATAAGGGTGGCACTATAGTGGTGCTCAATGCAGACAGCTTCAGGGAGGAGGCATATAGACAGTTGGGCAATCCTGATGATTATGCCACTTTGGCAGGTGATCCTACAAGGTTGTATCAGCGGCAGTTGGCCTCCCTTGTAGATGATGGAGTGGAACTGGGTTTCATAGATGATAACACACGGGACTACCTGATGGTGTCTAACCCAGCTATACCAACATTTAATCATCTGCCCAAGGTCCACAAGTCTGTTGACAATGTGCAGGGGAGGCCAATTGTCAGCGGCATTGGCTCCCTCTTGGAGCACCTGTCAGAGTGGCTTGATCAGGTACTGCAGCCCTTGGTGAGTTCCCTGTGGAGCTTTCTTTCGGACACTAAGCATGTTCTCAATCTCCTCTCGCATGTGGAGTGGGGTGAGAATTTTGTATCAGTAACTGCTGATGTTAAGTCATTGTACACCTCCATCTCACACGAGAGGGGATTGGAGGCCATACGTTTCTTCATGGAAAGGCAGTTTGGACCAGATTCACCTTTTGTGGACTATTTAGTGGAGGTCACCCACTTCCTACTTAGCCACAATTATTTCGAATTTGAAGGGGATTTCTTTCTCCAGAGGTGTGGGACAGCTATGGGGGCGAAGTTTGCCCCCTCCTATGCCAACCTGTTTATGGGTTGGTGGGAGGTGTCCCACATCTTTGGAGACAGGAATCCCCTCAAAGAAGGTATCATCTGGTACGGCCGTTTTATAGATGATCTCCTGTTCATATGGGGGGGCAGTAGATCTGACTTGCAGACCTTTTTGGAGAGTCTGGACGATGAGGACATGGGCATTCATTTTACCCATGAAGTGCAGAGTGATACCATCAATTTTCTTGATGTGTCATTGACAGGCAAACATGGACAGGTTATAGCATCAGAAACCTATCGTAAGCCAATTTCAGGCAACTCCCTTCTACATGCAGAGAGTTGTCATCCACAGGGGGTGTTCAAGGGGGTTGCAAAAGGACAGTTCATCCGCCTGAAAAGAAATTGTAGCAATGCAGCAGTTTATAGCAAACAGGCGGATGACCTAGAGAGAAGGCTTAAGGAAAGAGGCTATAAGAGCTCAGTTATCTCTAAGGCCAGGAATGTCATTAAAAGCATACCTAGGGATAGACTCCTTGAACCCTCTAGGACCAGAAAAAGGGGTTCTAACCTATTAAGCATGAAAGATGACAAAATTACTTTTCTTACGGAATATTCCAAACAATATGATGACATTTGTCAAATATTAAGAAAATTTTTTGGCATGTTGTCTGCAGATGACAAATTGCAGGAGGTGGTAGAGAGAGGTCTGAGAGTCTCTTACAAGAAGAACAAATCTATAGGTAATATGATAGCACCTACCAGGCTGAGAAAGTCAGGTCAGCAAATCTCCTCATGGTTGAGTTGCAAGGGTACTTTTTTTCGCTGCCACCACCGGACTTGTGTGGCCTGCGAAAAGGTGGCAACGGGAAGACAGTTCAGCTCACTGATAACAGGTCAGGTATTTGAGATTGATTCATGTCTGAACTGTAGATCCACTTATGTGGTATATGCCATCAGCTGTAAGATTTGTTTTCTTCAGTATGTGGGTCTCACCACCAGAGAGGCTAGGGTCCGAACCAAGGAACACCTTGCCGACATTAGGGCTGGAGTACTAACTACACCACTTATACAGCATTTTTCAGGCATACACTCTAAAGATACAGCATCCTTCTCTTGGACCATCATAGAGAGAGTTCCCCCACTTAGGGGAGGACAGGACAGGAACCGCAGGCTGGGGGAGAGAGAGGTTTTTTGGATTTTTAAATTGAGGACAAGGGTCCCAGAGGGTCTTAACTCTGAATTTGATTTGATCAACTTTTGGTGACCCTCTGTTCTCTCACTTTGTAATGAGCCACCACTCTCCGCTGGCCTGGGTTCCTCTTCTCCTCCTCCTCCCTAACTATGACAGCTCAGAATTGAGCATATAGTCTTTATGGTCCCTGAGGTCACAATACACTGATGGGGTTAATAATGATCAATTTCCAGTAGTAAGCACCTGTGACCTTGTAGTTACATAACTTAGCCTCTATAATTTCCTATTTATTGGGTCCTTGAGGTCACACTATTCCTATAATATAAGTAGTGATAAGTTCCAATTGCTTGGACCAGTGACCCTTCATGTTCATACAGTCATAACTCAGCCTTCTTATTTATACTTATATATTCTTTACCTATTGATGTTATCATTAGTTAGCTTTATCCGACAGCATTTAACATGTAGCTGCAGTTCTTAATCACTAGTGCGTGGCTTAAGTGTAGCCTCAATAGGGGCCTAGCATATGGTTAGTGTACTTCTCATTATTACACTACCACTTTTGTACTTAGTGAGGGACTGCCAGCCCCGTGGAGTACGGAGAGATAATGTATAGGTTAGTTCACACATTACAAGACACGAGCAGTGTACATTTTTATCCATAATTTGTATGATGTGTGTACATTTTGTTTATGCATAGTATTTCACTTATTTATCTATTTTTGCTTACTCTGTTGAAATAATCATTTCTATAGTATGCCTTATTTATTTTATCATTATGTTATGTTTCAGAGTGTATGGATGCAGAAGTCCTATTTTGAGCTGCAGGGAATCGAAGATCAGAGTACTTTTCAAGAAATTCAAGCTATAGCAAGACTGTTATAATTTGTAGTAGCGACAACAATACTATTTCATTTGTATACACTTTGGTTGTTGATGAATTTTGATATTTCTATTATCATCACTATATAATTTTTGATGTTTATGTTTATGTATCATTTGTGCATTAGGAGTAATTATTCAATACTGTATGTTTAACAGAAATCTCTGTGCACCATTTTGAAATCTGTTCCCATTGGTGCTTTTAGTAAAAGGATGGGCCCCTTCTAGCCAATGGGAAGCGGACTGCTTACTTTTTAAGGAGCACGCACAAATGTTTTAATCAGGTAATGAGTAAGGCAATCTGCTGAAACGCATATACCTGTCTATTTGCAGTCTGTAAACTACAGTAGATTTTTTCTGTTCAGTCTTAACCCCGGGGTGGTTATTATTTTTTCCCCCTCTCACACTGTTGTTTTTTGGTTTGTTATAAACGTACCGCTTTGTGTGTTATTTCACTCATTTGCGCTTAAACGTGACATGTTTGTTTAATAAAACATTTTTACTTGCAACACACTTATACCTGTGCTCCTCGCATTCTTTTCTACTTTCCCCTTGAAGATCACCCTACCTTGAGACGTCTTCACCCAACCGGGCCGAAGTCCTCAATGAAGCCGGGCAAAGTGGTCCTCCAGACGGGCAGAAGTCTTCATCCAAGTCGGACAGAAGAGGTCCTCCAGACAGGCAGAAGTCTTCATCCAGGCGGCATCTTCTATCTTTATCCATCCGGTGTGGAGCCGGTCCATCTTCAAGACATCCGACGCGGAGCATCCTATTCCATCGACGTCGACTGTAGAATGAAGGTTCCTTTAAATGACGTCATCCAAGATGGTGTCTCTTCAATTCCGATTGGCTGATAGAATCCTATCAGTAAATCGGAATTAAGGTAGGAAAAATCTTATTGGTTGATGCAATCAGCCAATAGGATTGAAGTTCAATCCTATTGGCTGATCCAATCAGCTAATAGGATTAAGCTTGCATTCTATTGGCTGATTGGAACAGCCAACAGAATGCGAGCTCAATCCTATTGGCTGATTGCATCAACCAATAGGATTTTTCCTACCTTAATTCCGATTGGCTGATAGAATTCTATCAGCCAATCGGAATTGAAGGGATGCCATCTTGGATGACGTCATTTAAAGGAACCTTCATTCTACAGTCGACCTTGATGGAAGAGGATGCTCCGTGTCGGATGTCTTGAAGATGGACCCGCTCCGTACTGGATGGATGAAGATAGAAGATGCTGCCTGGATGAAGACTTCTGCCCGTCTGGAGGACCTCTTCTGCCCGGCTTGGATGAAAACTTCTGCCCGTCTGGAGGACCACTTTGCCCGGCTTCGTTGAGGACTTCGGCCCGGTTGGGTGAAGACTTCTCAAGGTAGGGTGATATTCAAGGGGTTAGGTTTTATTAAGGGGGTATTTGGTGGGTTTTAGAGTAGGGTTGAGGGGGTATTGTACTTTTTTCAGGTAAAAGAGCTGAATACTATGGGGCAATGCCCCGCAAAAAGCCCTTTTAAGGGCTATTTGTAATTTAGTGTAGGGTAGGGCTTTTTTTTTATTTTGGTGGGCTTTTTTTATTTTGTTAGGGGGATTAGATTAGGTATAATTAGTTTAAAAATCTTGTAATTATTTTATTATTTTCTGTAATTTAGTGGGGGTTTTTTGTACTTTAGATAATTTTATTTATTTCTAGTTAATTGTAGTTAATGTAGGTAATTAATTGAATTATAGTGTAGTGTTAGGTGTAATTGTAATTTAGGTTAGGTTTTATTTTACAGGAACTTTTGTATTTATTTTAACTAGGTAGTTATTAAATAGTTAATAACTATTTAATACCTATTGTAGCTATTTAAAATAAATACAAAGTTGCCTGTAAAATAAAATAAACCCTAAGATAGCTACAACGTAACTATTAGTTATATTGTAGCTATCTTATGGTTTATTTTATAGGTAAGTATTTAGTTTTAAAGAGGAATAATTTATTTCGATTTATTTAAATTATATTTGTTAGTGGGTGTTAGGGTTAGGGTTAGACTTAGGTTTAGGGGTTAATACATTTAATATAGTGGCGGCGGTGTAGGGGTGGGCAGATTAGGGGTTTATAAATATAATGTAGGTGGCGGCGGTATAGGAGGGGCAGATTAGGGGTTAATGAATATAATGTAGGTGGTGACGGTGTAGGGGGGGCAGATTAGAGGTTAATAAATATAATGTAGGTGGCGGTGGGCTCCGGGAGCGGCGGTTTAGGGGTTAAACACTTCATTTAGTTGCGGTGGGGTCCAGGAGCGGCAGGATAGGGGTTAATAACTTTATGTAGGTGGCGGCGGTATAGGGGGCGGAAGATTAGGGGTTAATATGTATAATATAGGTGGCGGTGGGCTCCAGGAGCGGCGGTTTAGGGTGTAAAACAGTATAGTATAGTGTGGGTGTTTAGTGACAGGGTACCAAGAAAGCTGAAAAACAGCCGAAGAGCAGCGAGATCAATGACTGCTAGTTAACAACAGTCCACTGCTCATCACACCGTACTTGGTGCACAGCTTTTTGACAGCTTTTTTGGTAACTTTGGAGAGCGTATTCAGGTCTGCGGCAGCAATGTTAGGCGATCTTAGGCGAGCGTATTGGTGCCGTTGAATGCTAGAAAGTTGACGCTTTGATAAATAGATGCCAGAGCATGCAATTTTAAGCAACTTTCTAATTTACTCCTACTATCAATTTTTCTTCGTTCTCTTGCTATCTGTATTTAAAAACAGGAATTTAAAGCTTAGATGCCAGCCCAATTTAGGTTCAGCACCCTGGATAGCTATTGCTTATTGGTAGCTAATAAGCAAGCATAACCCAGGTCTGCACCAAAAATGGGCCGGCTCTTAACCTTTAAATTGATGCTTTTTAAATAAAGATTGCAAGAGAATGAAGAACAATTGATAATAGGAATAACTTAGAAAGTTGCTTAAAATTGCTGCTCTGTCTGAATCATTAAAGAAAAAAATGGGGTTTAGTGTCCCTTTAAATCATTGAAGTTTGCTTTCTAAAAATGACAAGTCTTGGTTAAACCCTTGTAACATAACTTATGGAAAGTTATTTCAAATGTGACCATGTTATGATCACTGTTACCTTAATGTTCTATCACTTCTATGGTTGGTATTATTTTTTAATTATTTGATAGCACTAAATCCAGTATAGCTTTATTTCTAGTTGGCTTCTTTTTAAAATGTGACATGAAGCTATCTTTTAGCATATTTAAAAGTCTATCCCTCTTAGTTATATTGCTAGTTTCATTGGCCCAATTTATCTCAGTAAAGGGACATAATACACATGTGCTGAAATCACTTTAAAGATGCAGCATATCTGTAAAGAAAATATCAACTGAACATCTCTATTTAAAAAGGTAGATATTTTACCTCAAAATTTCTTCAACTCACAATAATAAATGTTGTGTTAACAGTTATGCTGTAGCTACTGTCAGCTGCATATTGGAAAAATAAAACAAAACACCAACAGCCAATCAGCGTCATCAGTGGTGATGTCACACTTTGCTTTACTGTAATCTCATAAGATCCCTTAAATCTTGTGAGATTTCATAGTAAACTTCATTAAACGGAGGAGGGAAATAACGTGCAGGGCCGCCACTTGAAATTTTGGGGCCCCTTACTTAACCATTGATCAGCCCCCCCCTTCACATGTACAATTTTTTACCAAGTGACTAAAACGTATATGCACTTTATTTTTAAGTGTAGTCAAACTTGGAAATGTTGTAAGGATAGTAACACACAAACACAGACACACTCATACACTGAAAAACACACTCACACATAAGGATTCACATATAGATACTCTAGCAGACACACAAAGAAACACACTCAGACACAGACACCCACACAGACACTCAGCACTTGTTTACATTGACCTGACAAGTAATGAGGTAGACTACAGTTTTGTCAAAAAAGGAGATTTGCAAGACAAAATATGGAGTTCTGATTATCTTTTTGTCAAGGAAGATGACAACTATATGATGACAACAGCATGCAGTGACTGAAAGGAAGGGTCCTCAACTGCCTAAACTAAACTAATTTAAAGGTTAAGTTGTGGATTGGTGCCTTCTGGAAAGATCTCATTAGTCTCATTAGTCCTCTCACTCACCAGAGACCCCACCACTGACAAGAAAAACGTCCACGAAGGGATGACAGCAGTCGCCACCTGGATGAGAGACAGCTGCCTCACGCTGAACACAGAGAAGACCAAAGTCCTCCTCCTCGGACCCACCACATCTGCCTGGGATAACTCCTGGTGGCCCACAGCTCTTGGACACCTGCCTACCCCCACCGACCACTCACAAAACCTAGGCGTCATCCTGGACTCATCGCTCTCCATGGACCGACAAGTCAACGCCATCTCCTCTTCATGCTTCCACATACTCCACCTGCTGTGAAGGATCTTCAAGTGGATCCCAACCGAGACCAGGAAGACAGTCACCCACGCCCTCGTCAGCAGCCGACTTGACTACGGCAACGCACTCTATGCTGGCTCCACCACCAAGCTCCAAAACAGACTCCAGCGCATCCAGAACGCCTCGGCCAGACTCATCCTCGACTTCCCTCGCCAATGACGCATCACCAAACACCTGCGAGACCTGCACTGGCTACCCATCAACAAAAGAATCACGTTCAAGCTTCTCACCCACGCGTTCAAGGCCCTCCACAACATCAGTCCCGGATACGTTGACCACTGCGTCACCTTCTACACCCCCGCCAGACAACTTCGATCAGCTGACCAAGCCCTCACAGTCATCCCCCATATCAGGAAGACCACAGCAGGAGGCAGATCCTTCTCTCACCTGGCAGCCAAGACATGGAACACTCATCCGCTGCACCTCAGACAAGCTACCTCCCTAACTAAGTTCAGAAAGGACCTCAAGACCTGGCTCTTCGACTGAACTGCAGCAACCCCAAGTGCCTTGAGACCCTTATGGGTTAGTAGCTGCGCTTTACAAAAACCCTATAGATAGATAGTAGAAAGATGTGAATAATCAGTAGTAAGGTCAAAATGTCCTAAAAAGGAACAGACAATGGACACACACGTGCACACACACAAACTCAAACACACACTTGCATATACACCCAAGGAAACAGCCTCAGAAAACACACAAAAACACACACACACACACACACACACACAGACACCCACAGAAAAGACACAACCACATACACACACACAGAGAGACACCCACAGAAAACAAACAGACATACACACAGACACACACCCTCACAGAGACACCCACAGAAAACACACTAAGACATACACACACAGAGAGACACCCACATAAAACACACAAAGACATACATAAATTCACACCTTCACTGAGACATCCACAGAAAACATACAAAGACATACACACACACATACACCCTCACTGAGACATCCACAGAAAACACACAAAGAAATACACACACAAATCCTCACTGAGAAATCCACATAAAACACACAGACATACACACACAGACTCTCACAGAGACACCCACAGAAAATGCACAAAGCCATACACACACACACACCCTCACAGATACACCCACAGAAAACACACAGTCATATGCACACACCCTCACAGAGACACCCACAGGAAATACACAGACATATGCACACACCCTCACAGAGACACCCACAGAAAACACACAGACATATGCACACACCCTCACAGAAACATCCACAGAAAACACACAGATATACATACACACACACACACACACCCTTCTCACAGAGACACCCACAGAAAATGCACAAAGACATATGCACATACCCTCACAGAGGCATCCGCAGAAACACAGACATACATACACACACATCCTCACAGAGACATCCACAGAAAACACACAAAGACATACACACCCAACTTCACCGAGGCATCCACAGAAAATACACAGACATACAAACACACACACACACACACCCTCAAAGAGACACCCACAGAAAATGCACAAAGAAATACACACACACCCTCACAGAGACATCCACAGAAAATGCACAAAGACATACGCACACACCCTCACAGAGACATCCACAGAAAACACAGACATACATACACACACCCCCTCACAGAGACATCCACAGAAAACATACAAAGACATACACACCCACCCTCACAGAGGCATCTGCAGAAACACAGACATACATACACATACCCTCACAGAGACATCCACAGAAAACACACAAAGACATAAAGAAAAAAAGAAGGCGCCACAATAGTGCAGCATCAATGGTATCATGCACTTTCCCCAAAATTTCACTCGGTTCTACTTACAAAAAAGATAGCACTTGATAAGTGCCACAAGCGCAGACTGTACTTAATAGTCGTACAGCTGACTATCCTCCGTCTCTTTCAGAAGTCCCCACAGCAAGATATTGTCTGTTGGTCTCCAGCGATATACAGGAATAGCAAGTGGTGCCGTCTCAGTGTCCACAAAGCATGGAAAAATACAAGAGAGAGATAGCACAACAATAGTGCCGCATCAATGGTATCACCCACTTGGCCCCTCTTAGACTATTATCTACTTACGAGATAGAGAGCACTTTAGCTGACTGTCCCTCGCCTTCTCTGGAACTCTCTGCGGCCAGCTGTAGTCACTATTTCGGCTGTTTGGGTGTCCACCCACAGGAACGTTACAAGTCAGCAAGTTATCTGGGGCTGCAGAGTATAGAGCTCTTGAGAAGTGCTACAATCGCTTGCTGGACCTTTTGTAGCTGTCCAGATAGCTATCCCCTTTTCACACGACTCTGTCAACTGGCAGGCTGAGCACTTTAGCTGACTGTCCCTCGCCTTCTCTGGAACTCTCTGCGGCCAGCTGTAGTCACTATTTCGGCTGTTTGGGTGTCCACCCACAGGAACGTTACAAGTCAGCAAGTTATCTGGGGCTGCAGAGTATAGAGCTCTTGAGAAGTGCTACAATCGCTTGCTGGACCTTTTGTAGCTGTCCAGATAGCTATCCCCTTTTCACACGACTCTGTCAACTGGCAGTTAGCACAGGCTCGAAATGGCACTGGTCTACACGAACAAAGTCTTAAGGTGTAGCTCCAGTATGGGCGATATGTTTAGTAGAGGTTCCCACACATGCTGTATTACACTAATGTAAGCAGTCTTTCACACATACACACCCAACCTCACCGAGGCATCCACAGAAAATACACAGACATACAAACACACACACACACACCCTCACAGAGACACCCCCAGAAAATACACAAAGAAATACACACACACCCTCACAGAGACATCCACAGAAAATTCACAAAGACATACACGCATACACACACCCTTAAAGAGACACCCACATAAAAATACACAAATGCACACACTCTCACAGAGTCATCCACAGAAAACACACAAAGACATACACACACCCTCACAGAGACACCCACAAAAATGCACAAAGACATATACAAACACCTTCACAGAGACATCCACAGAAAATACACAAAGACATACACACACCCTCACAGAAACACCCACAGAAAATGTACAAAGACATACGCACACACCCTCACAGAGACATCCACAGAAAATGCACAAAGACATACACACACACCCTCACAGAGAGACTAACAGAAAAAAATACATACACACATTATAGAGACACCAACAAAAGCACAAAGACATAAACACAGACACCCACAGAAATACTCACAGGAGGTAAAATGTCTGCGTATTGCAATACCCTAAATCAACAGTGTGTGACATGCATGATAGAAACAAATAGCAGAAATTAAGAGATCACTTTTTAAAGAATCATATTTGTAAATGAGCAAACAAAAATACTTCTGTGAATTCAAAATTGTACATTATGATCTGTCAGAATGGGTAGATGAAGAAAAGTACTTTTGAAAGGTTGATATATGTTTGGGGTTTTTCCCAACCAAGAGCATCACTTCAAATCTGGTGTACAAAAGTTCCCATCTGTCAGCTGTACATATGGATTTGTAAAATGCTATACTCTATATAGTCTTAGTTGAACCATAAGCTGTGGCACTCAGTCTCATACCATTTGATCTGGTTAAATGCAGGATTTAAGATTGTTTGTATGTATTTCAAAATGAAGTCAGCTGTAGTGTAAACTGAACAGTGTTAAGTTAACCTGTCTCATTTCAAACACTGAGCAATCTTAGCCTGAGAGTATAACATTTTATGCAAATGTAAAAATATTTGATAAAAGGCCTCCTGGCATCTGGAATGTTCTTGCATAAAGGGGCGGTAAACTGGAATATAATTAAAAAATATATATATAAATTTAAAAAATCATATCTGCCAAAAGGGCACCTACCATTTGTGTATTGAGGAGGAAACATTTCTGCATGGTTTTAAATATATAATTTCTACAACATTGTCAAATAATCATAAATACACTGCTGCATATTGCAAAAAAAAGTGTTTTATGGAACCTGGCCCCAACATACAACTACCACACTGAAGTTACAATTCGAAATTTAACAAAGAAATATAAACATTTACTAAGTAAGTCCTACCTCCTCTTCAAATTAAAGTGATCTGCTGTCTGATTCAGGCACACACTGTACAAACTAAAGTGCCAAGTTTGTCTCACACTGTGCATAGTGGTTTAGTGCATAATCAGAAATCCTCTCAAATGCTAATGCTTTTTTACTTGTAATAACATTTCCCACACTCAATAGCACTCTGCTGTAGCGCACTCTGGTGGCTGCCAATTTTTTTTTTTAGAATAGTTGTGCTTGCTTCATTTGGCCCCTAGCTCAGTGGGCCCCTGACAGGAGTCACCCCTTTCACCCCCTGATGGCGGCCCTAATATCATGACTGTGCTTGCACATGCCAGATGCACACTCCCTTGCAAGCCCTGGAACTAGCATCCCTATTGGCTGCTTAAAGTCCTTTTACAATTAGATGTAGCTACTGAGGAAATTTTGATGGAAATTGTTTTCCTTTTTAACATATATTGTATATTTTCAGCCAATATTTGCTAGCAGCTTTTTGCAGCTATGCTGCATCACTTTCATGTGCTTCAATATTTGGGTATCATGCCCCTTTAAAATCTGCCATAATTACAACACTGCGATTGCGGAAACAAAAGCTCCGTAACACAGCCCCATTGATGTCTATGGGGAAAGAAAAAGTTATGTTTAAACCTAACACCTTAAAATAAACCCCACGTCTAAACACCCCTAATCTGCTGCCCCTGACATCGCAGCAACCTATATAATGTTATTAACCCCTAATCTGCTGCCCCTAACATCGCCGCAACCTACATATGTTATTAACCCATAATCTGCCGCCCTTAACATCGCCGCCACCTACATTACAGTTATTAACCGCTAATCTGCCGCTCCAATGTCGCCGCCACTATACTAAAGTTATTAACCCCTAAAAGTCTGGCCTCCAAAATCACTAGCACTAAATAAACATATTAACCCCTAAACCTAACCCTAAGCATAACCCTAACCCTAATGTAACCCTAAACCTAAATCTAACCCTAACCCCCCTATCTTAAATATAATTAAAATAAATCTAAATTACACCTTCAATTAATAACTAAATAATTCCTATTTAAAACTAAATACCTATAAAATAAAACCTAAGCTAGCTTCAAAATAACTAATAGTTGCATTGTAGCTAGTTTACGGCCAGATTATGCGTTATGAGTGGCTCGGTAATAACTTGCAAGTTATTTCCACAGCTCACCTTTAATAGCGCTGCTATAACAGGTTTGCAAAAAAATGACATTTGTGGGCAATATGGCAGCGTTGAGCTCCATACCGCAGACAAATACCAGCGCTGCTTTGAGCCGGTTTTACGTGCTCCTGCACGATTTCCCCATAGGCATCAATGGGGAGAGCCGGCTAAAAAAAAGCCTAACACCTGCAATAATGGAGCGTAAAGCTCCGTAACGCAGCCCCATTGATTCCTATGGGGAAAGAAAATTTATGTTTAAACCTAACACAATAACATAAACCCTGAGTCTAAACACACCTAATCTGCCGCCCCCGACATCGCTGACACCTACATTACACTTATTAACCCCTAATCTGCCACCCTCGAAATCGCCGCCACCTACATTACACTTATTAACCCATAATCTGCCGCCCCAAATGTCGCCGCCACCCACCTACACTTATTAACCCCTAATCTGCCACCCCCGCCGTCACCGCCGTCACTATACTAAAGTTATTAACCCCTAAACCTCTGGCCTCCCACATCCCTAACACTAAATAAATATATTAACCCCAAACCTAACCCTAAGTCTAACCCTAACACCCTTAACTTTTATATAATTAAAATAAATCGAAATACAAATTATTATTATTACCTAAATAATTCCTATTTAAGACTAAATACCTGTAAAATAAACCCTAAGCTAGCTACAATATTACTAATAGTTACATTGTAGCTATCTTAGGTTTTATTTTTATTTTACAGGTAAGTTTGTATTTATTTTAACTAGGTAGACTAGTTAGTAAATAGTTATTAACTATTTACTAGCTACCTTGTTAAAATAAATACAAAGTTACCTGTAAAATAAAACCTAACCTGCCTTACGTTAAACCTAACATTACACTAAAATTAAATAAATTAAATTAACAAAATACATTTATCTAAATTACAAAAAATAATAAACACTAAATTACACAAAATAAAAAAGAAATGATCAAATATTTAAACTAATTACAGCTAATCTAATAGCCCTATAAAAATAAAAAAGCCCCCCAAAATAAAAAAAACCCTAGCCTACACTAAACTGCCTATGGCCCTTAAAAGGGCTTTTTGCGGGGCATTGCCCCAAAGAAATAAGCTCTTTTACCTGTAAAAAAACAATACAAACAACCCCCAACAATAAAACCCATTACCCACACAACCAACCCCCCCAAAAAAACTACTCAAAAAACCTAAGCTCCCCATTGCCCTGAAAAGGGCATTTGGATGGACATTGCCCTTAAAAGGACATTTAGCTCTTTTACGTTGCCCAAAGTCCCTAATCTAAAAATAAAACCCACCCAATAAACCCTTAAAAAAACCTAACACTAACCCCCGAAGATCCACTTACAGTTTTTGAAGACCGGACATCCATCCTCATCCAGCCGGGAGAAGTCTTCATCCAAGCGACAAGAAGTCGTCCTCAAGGCGGGAAGAAGTCTTCATCCAGACGGCATCTTCTATCTTCATCCTTCCGACACGGAGCGGCTCTATCTTCAATACATCCATCGCGGAGCATCCTCTTCTTTCGATGGGTCTTGAAGAATGAAGTTTCATTTAAATGACGTCATCTAAGAGGGCGTCCCTTGAATTCCTATTGAATGATAGAATTAAAGGGGACAAAATCCTATTGGCTGATTGCGGATTGAACTTCTGAGGAACAGCCAATAGAATGCAAGCTTAATCCTATTGGCTGATTGCATCAGCCAATAATATTTTTTACCCTTTAATTACGATTGGCTGATAGAATTCTATCAGCCAATCAGAATTCAAGGGACGCCATCTTCAATGACATAATTTATAGGAAACTTCATTCTTCAAGAACCATCAAAAGAAGAGGATGCTCCGTGCCGGATGTCTTGAAGATGGAGCTGCTCCGCGTCGGAAGGATGAAGCTAGAAGATGCCGTCTGAATGAAGACTTCTGGCCGCCTGGAGGACGACTTCTTGCCGCTTGGATGAAGACTTCTCCCGGCTTAATTAAGGACTTCTTGCCCCTTGGATGAAGACTTCTCCCGGATGGATGAGGATGGATGTCCGGTCTTCAAAACCTATAAGTGGATCTTCAGGGGTTAGTGTTAGGTTTTTTAAGAGTTTATTGGGTGGGTTTTATTTTTAGATTAGGGACTTTGGGCAACATAAAAGAGCTAAATGCCTTTTTAAGGGCAATGCCCATCCAAATGCCCTTTTCAGGGCAATGGGGAGCTTAGGTCTTTTAGGTAGGTATTTTTTGGGGGGGTTGGTTGTGTGGGTGGTGGGTTTTACTGTTGGGGGGTTGTTTGTATTTTTTTTACAGGTAAAAGAGCTGATTTCTTTGGGGCGATGCAACGCAAAAGGCCCTTTTAAGGGCCATTGGCAGTTTAGTGTAGGCTAGGTGTTTTTTTATTTCGGGGGGCTTTTTTATTTTGATAGGGCTATTAGATTAGGTGTAATTAGTTTAAATATTTGATCATTTCTTTTTTATTTTGTGCAATTTATTGTTTATTATTTTTTGTAATTTAGATATTTTGTTAATTTAATTTATTTAATTTTAGTGTAATGTTAGGTTTTAGTGTAAGACAGGTTAGGTTTTATTTTACAGGTAAATTTGTATTTATTTTAACTAGGTAGCTAGTAAATCATTAATAATTATTTACTAACTAGTCTACCTAGTTAAAATAAATACAAACTTGCCTGTAAAATAAAAATACAACCTAAGATAGCTACAATGTAACTATTAGTAATATTGTAGCTAGCTTAGGGTTTATTTTACAGGTATTTAGTCTTAAATATTTAGTTAGATACTTATTTAGTTAATAATAGTAATTTGTATTTAGATTTATTTTAATTATATTAAAGTTAGGGGTGTTAGGGTTAGGGTTAGACTTAGGGTTAGGTTTAGGGGTTAATATATTTTTTAGTGTTAGTGATGTGGGAGGCCAGAAGTTTATAGGTTAATAACTTTAGTATAGTGGCGGCGACATTGGGGGCAGCAGATTAGTGGTTAATAAGTGTAGTTAGGTGGCAGCGATTTTGGGGGCAGCAGATTAGGGGTTAATAATAGTAATATAGGTTGCGGCGATGTTAGGGACAACAGATTAGGGGTTAATAATATTTAACTAGGGTTTACGATGCGGGAGTGCGGTGGTTTAGGGGTTAATATGTTTATTATAGTGGCGGCGATGTCTGGTGTAGCAGATTAGGGGTTAATAAGTTTATTTTAGTATTTGTGATGTGGGAGGGCCTCGGTTTAGGGGTTAATAGGTAGTTTATGGGTGTTAGTGTACTTTGTAACACTTTAGTTATGAGTTTTATGGTGCAGCTTTGTAACATAAAACCCATAACTACTGACTTTCAGTTTACGGTACGGATCTTGTAGTTAGGGCTGTACCGCTAACTTTTTGGCCGGACAGGCAAACTCGTAATACCGGCACTGTGCGGAGCGGGTCCATCTTCAAGACATCCGGCGCAGCCGCGCGGAGCATCCTCTTCTTACGATGGTCGCTGTAGAATGAAGTATCCCTTTAAGTGATGTCATCTAAGATGGTGTCCCTTACATTCCGATTGGCTGATAGAATTCAGCCAATAGGATTGAGCTTTCATCCTATTGGCTGATCCAATCAGCCAATAGGATTAAGCTCGCATTCTATTGGCTGATTGGATCAGCCAATAGGATGAAAGCTCAATCCTATTGACTGATTGCAACAGCCAATAGGATTTTTTCCCCTTTAATGGGACATGAAACCCAATTTTTTTCTTTCATGATTTAGAAAGAGCATACAATTATAAACAACTTTCTAATTTACTTCTATTATCTAATTTGCTTCATTCTCCTGATATTCTTGGCTGAAAAGCATATCTAGATATGCTTAGTAGCTGCTGATTGGTAGCTGCACATAGATGCCTCCTGTGATTGGTTTACCGTGTGCATTGCTATTTCTTCATTAAAGTATATCTAAAGAATGAAGCAAATTAGGTAATAGAAGTAAATTGGAATGTTGTTTAAAACTGTATTCTCTACCTTAATCATAAAAGAAAATGTTTGGGTATAGTATCCCTTTAATTCCTATTGGCTGATAGAATTCTATCACCCAATCGGAATGTAAGGGACGCCATCTTGGAAGATGTCACTTAAAGGGAAACATCATTCTACAGCGATCATTGTAAGAAGAGGATGCTCCGCAACCGGATGTCTTGAAGATGGACCCACTCCGCGCCGGATGGATGAAGATAGAAGATGCCGTCTGGATGAAGACTTCTGCCTGCTTGGATGAAGACTTCTACCGGTTTCGATGAGGACTTCTGCCCGCTTGAAGACTTCTGCTTCCTGGATGAGGATGGATGTCAGGTCTTTGAAAACTTTAAGTGGATCGTCGGGGGTTAGTGTTAGGTTTTTTTAAGGGTTTATTGGTTGGGTTTTATTTTTATAGGGACTTTGGGCAATGTAAAAGAGCTAAATGCCCTTTTAAGGGCAATGGTTAGCTTAGGTTAGGTAGGTTTTTATTTGGGGGGTTTGGTTGTGTGGGTGGTGGGTTTTACTGTTGGGGGGTTGTTTGTATTTTTTTTAACAGGTAAAAGAGCTGATTTCTTTGGGGCAATGCCCGCGAAAGGCCCTTTTAAGGGTCATTGGTAGTTTAGTAGGCTAGGGTTTTTTTTTTATTGTTTTTTTTTATAATGCTATTAGATTAGGTGTATTTCTTTTTTATTTTTGATCATTTTGTTTTTTATTTTGTGTAATTTAGTGTTTATTTTTTTGTAATTTAGATAATTGTATTTTATTAATTTAATTTATTTTATTTTATTGTAATGTTAGTTATTAGTGTAAGGCAGGTTAGGTTTTATTTCACAGGTAACTTTGGCCTAGATTTGGAGTTTGGCGGTAGCCGTGAAAACCAGCGTTAGAGGCTCCTAACACTGGTTTTAGGCTACCTCCGGTATTTGGAGTCAGTCAAAAAAGGGTCTAACGCTCACTTTTCAGACGCGACTTTTCCATACCGCAGATCCCCTTACGTAAATTGCGTATCCTATCTTTTCAATGGGATCTTTCTAACTCCGGTATTTAGAGTAGTGGCTGAAGTGAGCGTTAGAAATCTAACGACAAAACTCCAGCCGCAGAAAAAAACCAGGAGTTAAGAGCTTTTTGGGCTAATGCCGGTTCATAAAGCTCTTAACTACTGTGCTCTAAAGTACACTAACACCCATAAACTACCTATGTACCCCTAAACTGAGGTCCCCCCACATCGCCGCCACTCGATTAATTTTTTTTAACCCCTAATCTGCCGACCGCCACCTACGTTATACTTATGTACCCCTAATCTGCTGCCCCTAACACCGCCGACTCCTGTATTATATTTATTAACCCCTAATCTGCCCCCCACAACGTCGCCGCCAACTACCTACAATAATTAACCCCTAATCTGCCGACCGCAAAGCGCCGCTACTTAAGTTATCCTTATGTACCCCTAATCTGCTGCCCCTAACACCGCCGTTCCCTATATTATATTTATTAACCCCTAATCTGCCCCCTCAACGTCACCTCCACCTGCCTACACTTATTAACCCCTAATCTGCCGAGCGGACCGCACCGCTACTATAATAAAGTTATTAACCCCTAATCCGCCTCACTAACCCTATAATAAATAGTATTAACCCCTAATCTGCCCTCCCTAACATCGCCGACACCTAACTTCAATTATTAACCCCTAATCTGCCGACTGGAGCTCACCGCTATTCTAATAAATGTATTAACCCCTAAAGCTAAGTCTAACCCTAACACTAACACCCCCCTAAATTAAATATAATTTTAATCTAACGAAATTAATTAACTCTTATTAAATAAATTATTCTTATTTAAAGCTAAATACTTACCTGTAAAATAAATCCTAATATAGCTACAATATAAATTATAATTACATTGTAGCTATTTTAGGATTAATATTTATTTTACAGGCAACTTTGTAATTATTTTAACCAGGTACAATAGCTATTAAATAGTTAAGAACTATTTAATAGTTACCTAGTTAAAATAATAACAAAATTACCTGTAAAATAAATCCTAACCTAAGTTACAATTACACCTAACACTACACTATCATTAAATTAATTAAATAAAATATCTACAATTACCTACAATTAAACCTAACACTACACTATCAATACATTAATTAAATACAATATCTACAAATAACTACAATGAAATAAACTAACTAAAGTACAAAAAATAAAAAAGAACTAAGTTACAAAAAATAAAAAAATATTTACAAACATTAGAAAAATCTTACAACAATTTTAAACTAATTACACCTACTCTAAGCACCCTAATAAAATAACAAAGCCCCCCAAAATAAAAAAATGCCCTACCCTATTCTAAATTACTAAAGTTCAAAGCTCTTTTACCTTACCAGCCCTGAACAGGGCCCTTTGCGGGGCATGCCCCAAGAAGTTCAGCTCTTTTGCCTGTAAAAAAAAACATACAATACCCCCCCCCAACATTACAACCCACCACCCACATACCCCTAATCTAACCCAAACCCCCCTTAAATAAACCTAACACTAAGCCCCTGAAGATCTTCCTACCTTATCTTCACCATACCAGGTTCACCGATCGGTCCAGAAGAGCTCCTCCGATGTCCTGATCCAAGCCCAAGCGGGGGGCTGAAGATGTCCATGATCCGGTAGAAGTCTTCATCCAAGCGGGGCAGAAGAGGTCTTCCATCCGATTGAAGTCTTCATCCAAGCGGCATCTTCTATCGTCATCCATCCGGAGCGGAGCGGCAGCATCCTCAAGACCTCCGACGCGGAACATACATCCTGGCCGACGACTGAACGACGAATGACGGTTCCTTTAAATGACGTCATCCAAGATGGCGTCCCTCGAATTCCGATTGGCTGATAGGATTCTATCAGCCAATCGGAATTAAGGTAGGAATATTCTGATTGGCTGATGGAATCAGCCAATCAGAATCAAGTTCAATCCGATTGGCTGATCCAATCAGCCAATCAGATTGAGCTCGCATTCTATTGGCTGTTCCGATCAGCCAATAGGGTTTATTTTACAGGTAAGTATTTAGCTTTAAATAGGAATAAGTTATTTAATAAGAGTTAATTTATTTCGTTAGAATAAAATTATATTTAACTTAGGGGGGTGTTAGTGTTAGGGTTAGACTTAGCTTTAGGGGTTAATACATTTATTAGAATAGCGGTGAGCTCCGCTCGGCAGATTAGGGGTTAATAAGTGTAGGCAGGTGGGGGCGACGTTGTGGGCGGCAGATTAGGGGTTAATAAATATAATATAGGGGTCGGCGGTGTTAGGGACAGCAGATTAGGGGTACATAGGGATAATGTAAGTAGCGGCGGTTTACGGAGCGGCAGATTAGGGGTTAATAATAATATGCAGGGGTCAGCGATAGCGGGGGAGGCAGATTAGGGGTTAATAAGTGTAAGGTTAGGGGTGTTTAGACTCGGGGTACATGTTAGAGTGTTAGGTGCAGATGTAGGAAGTGTTTCCCCATAGCAAACAATGGGGCTGCGTTAGGAGCTGAACGCGGCTTTTTTGCAGGTGTTAGGTTTTTATTCACGATTTCCTATGGGGGAATCGTGCACGAGCACGTTTTTGAGGCTGGCCGCGTCCGTAAGCAACTCTGGTATCGAGAGTTGCAGTGGCGTTAAATATGCCTCTACGCTCCCTTTTTGGAGCCTAACGCAGCCTTTCTGTGGACTCTCAATACCAGAGTTATTTTAAAGGTGCGGCCAGAAAAAAGCCAGCGTTAGCTACGCGGGTCGTTACCGACAAAACTCTAAATCTAGCCGTTTGTATTTATTTTAGCTAGGTAGTTAGTAAATAGTTAATAACTATTTACTAACTAGTCTACCTAGTTAAAATAAATACAAACTTACCTGTGATATACAAATAAAACCTAAGCTAGCTACAATATAACTATTAGTTATATTGTAGCTAGCTTAGGGTTTATTTTACAGGTAAGTATTTAGTTTAAATAGGAATTATTTATGTAATAATTGTAAGTTTAATTTAGATTTATTTTAATTATATTTAAGTTAGGGGGTGTTAAGCTTAGGGTTATGTTAGGGTTAGGTTTAGGGGTTAATATATTTATGTAGTGATGTGGGAGGCCAGAGGTTTAGGGGTTAATAGTTTATTTTAGTATATTTCGTTGTGGGGGTCTTGCGGTTAAGTGGTTAAAACGTTTGGTGGACGGCAGATTATGGGTTAATAATATTTAAATAGTGTTTGCGATTTAGGGGTTAATAGGTTTATTATAGTGGCAACGATGTCGGGGAGCGGCGGAAGAGGGGTTAATAAATTTTTTAAGTGGCAGCGATGTCCGGAGTGGCAGATTAGGGGTTAATAAAACATTTTTAGTATTTGCGATGTGGGAGCACCTCGGTTTAGGGGTTAATAGGTAGTTTATGGGTGTTAGTGTACTTTGTGAAAGTTTAGTTATGAGTTTTATGGTACAGCTTTGTAGCGTAAAACTCATAACTACTGACTTTTGATGGCGGTACGAATCTTGTCATTTTAGGGTGTACCGCTCACTTTTTTGGCCTCACAGCAAAACTTTTAATACCGGCGCTATGGGAGTCCCATTGAAAAAGGACTTTTTAAAAGTGCGGTACTAACGTTGCGTGACGGCCAAAAAGGTGTGTGGTACACCTATTCTGACAAGACTTGTAGCAGCAGCGTTAGGGAAAAAGAATCGTTGTGAAGCATAACAATGCTTTTTCACTCGTAACGCAAAACTCGTAATCTAGCAGAATATTTTTTTATCTCAACCCACTCTCTACATTATAAACTGTATCCTCATTAATATTTTCCCTTATGGTAGGTTTAATGTCATCATGTTTTTCAGAATTAAAAGGATAGTAAAGTCCAAATTAAACTATCATGATTCAGATAGGGCATGCAATTTTAAACAACTTTCTAATTTACTTACATCATCACATTTGCTTTGTTTTCTTGTTATTCTTAGTTGAAGACTAGCTCATATCCTAATTTCTAAGCCCTTAAAGGCCGCCTCTAATTGAATTCATTTGACAGTTTTTCACAGCTAGAGGGCATTAGTTCATTTGTTTCATATAGATAACATTGTGCTCATGCAGGTGAAGTTATTTAAGAGTCAGCACTACTGTAATTGCCTAAAATGCAAGTGTGTCAAAAGAACTGAAATAAGGAGGCAGTCAGCAGAAGCTTAGATACAAGGTAATTACAGAGGTAAAATGTATATTTCTATAACAGTGCTGGTTATACAAAACTGGGGAATGGTAAATAAAGGGATTATCTATCTTTTTAAACAATAACATTTTTGGTGTTTACTGTCCCTTTAAGTTACAGAAAATGAAATAAAATAATTAATGAGAGATTATTGTAATTTTTTTTTACTACATCTTATTAAACATTTTTGCCTAGATTACAAGGGGCGAGATAATGATAGCGCAGGCTGAGCTATCAATATCACAGGCCCGCATAGTGTAGTTGCGCTAAATATTGCTCAGATTACAAGTTGCGAGTTATTTGTCGCGTGCAATTGCAACACATGAGAGCGCTAAAAAATTTAGTGGGGCTAGAGACCTGAAGGAAAGTGTTAAGTCTAGAATAAAAGTACATTAAAACATATGAAAACATTTTAACATATGTAAATGAATATATATGGTTATTATTTAAATAAATATTATACACCCTCAAGCCCTTCCCAGTCCAACACCTGATCATATATCATGGGGCATATCTATCACGCTCCGTATGGATGTTTCCGGTGAGCCTAAAGACCGCTGCTCCAAAACCTGTCGGTCTGCTCTGAGCAAGGCGGACAGAGATCACCACAATTCAACTCGATCGAATATGATCGGGTTGATTGACACCCCCCTGCTGGCAGCCGATGGGCCGCGAATCTGCAGGGGGCGGTGTTACACTAGCAGCTCACAAGAGCTGCTGGTGCAATGCTGAATATGGAGAGCGTATTGCTCTCCGCATTCAGCGAGGTCTGTTGGGCCTGATCCGCACTGTCGGATCAGGTCCGACAGACCTTTGTCAAATAGGCCCCCATATGTTAAAACACTGTTAACACCACTTTTATTAAAAAAGAAATAAATAAATAGCTTTGTTCTTTACTCTGAAGAAAATGTATTATATATATACTGTATATAATTATAGTTATTTCTATCATCTATCTATCTATCTATCTATCTATCTATATCTATCTATCTATCTATCTATCTATCTATCTATCTATCGCTACATTTAGCCACCATTCAGCAAACACTAACAAGGTGCTAAACCAAAAATGGGCCAGATCTTAAGCTTACATCCCTGCTTTTTCAAATAAAGATAGCAAGAGAACAAAGAAAAATTGATAATAGAAGTAAATTTGAAAGTTGCTTAACATTGCATGTCATATCTGAACCATAAAAGAAAAAAAATTGGGTTTAGTGTCCCTTTAACTTTGCTGTAAGTTAACCTTTAGCAGCATTGAGTAGTACTTGTATTACAAGTTGAAAGTAAAAAAATTTTGCGCAAGCTAAAACCCGAAGTGCGAAAAAGTTGGACATCAAATATCGCAACTGAGTTTACTATTCCCGCCATAGACTTTAATGGAGCGTGTACATTTTTAAGAAATCTAACACCTATACTTGCACGCTATCCCTAACTGACGGCTAGATTATGAGTTTTGCGTTATGAGGGGTGCGGTGCTAACTTGCAAGTTATTGCACCGCTCACTTCCCTACAGTGCTGGTATTACAGGTTTACAAAAACCCGGCGTTAGCAGGCAAGAAGTGAGCGTAGAGCAAAATTGAGCTCCATACCGCACTCCAATACCAGCCAGTGACGTGCAGTCATTAGAGGCAGGTGAGGCAGGGCCTCACCTGTCATATGGGGAGAAAAAAAAAATTAACACTTTAAAAAAAAATAAAAAAAATCTTAATTTTTTTGTTTCCCCATGTTAAGCTATGGAGAGAGGCTGTGAGCAGGACAGCTTCTCTCTATAACACAGCTTGCCTATGAGACTTGCACAGCAGCGCCACCTGCTGGGTTGTTGAGGGCGGCATAGCGCGGCCATTAAGACCCCATTTGAGGCGCTCACAAAGAGGCCTCTTAGAGGGGGAGTTATCTCATAATCATACAGGACTGGAGGGCACTGCAGGCTGAGGAGGAAGAGGAGGAGCAGCTGCACTAGAGGACTCAAGTAGCGCCAGCGGGAAGGAAGAGCATGACAAGGTAGGAGATGGATGTTCAAGAAGTGTTCATTTAATAATTTTCAAATGTTTGCCCCAAGTTTTATTACTGCTGTTAGTAATGTCCTAACCACTGCGTGCAGCTGCTTCTTCTCGTTAGTGATCCAGGCTGTGTCTGCCGAGAGCTTGTTTTCCTGCTCCCCTTTATTGCTGGCTAACGTTACATCTTTACACAGGAACAATTTTAATGAACTAGTAACTAAACCACCATGCTGCAGCTGCACTCAGAAACTTCCTAAACACAGATATGCTTTACAAACCGTGCTGACTCTGAGCATGATATAGAAAGCATATCTGTATTTAGGAAGTTTCTGAGTGCAGCTGAAGCATGGTGGTTTAGTTACTAGTTCATTAAAATTGTTCCTGTGTAAAGCTGCAACGTTAGCCAGCAATAAAGGGGAGCAGGAAAACAAGCACTCGGCAGATACAGCCTGGATCCCTGTAACAACATTACAACGTAGCTGCAGGTAACTGGCCTCCTCCCCCAGTCACCCTTCTGTAGCCTGCCGCACTGTTACACAGAGGAATCCAAGCTTTATGCTGTGTGAGTTAGCTCTGCTTATCATCTTGTCAGGCAGCATTTAGACAGAAGCTAAATCACACAGCATAAAGCTTCCTAACTGTGTTTACTATTCAGTGACGGACTCTTCAGAGTAATTCCAGGGGGAGGAGGTTGCTTGTGTCAGAGCCCTTTCGGTGAGCTCTTAAGAACATGATAATTGCATGTGTGTTTGCATGAGAGGATCAACCTGTGGGTTAAGGTTTTATTATTATGAAATCTCTTCCCTAATGTAGTGACCTGCTCTTCAGTTTTACAATTATAAATAAAGATTAACTTTATATATTGGGGACTGTGGCCATTTATTTATAGTACTTTATTTTATGCTGGTTACACTTTTACTCCTCCCCCAGTCCATCTCTGTGGACTTGCTGTGTAGCTCTGGACAGACACTTCATAGTAATAAATTGCAGGGGGAAGGGGTGGGGGTTGTTTTAGAGCCATTACTAACTGCCTTCTCAGAATTGTTTAACTATTCATGAACACAATAGTTTTAGGAGATTTAAAGGGACAGGAAACAAACATTTTCTTCCATGATTTGGATAGAACATGGAAGAAAATGTTTAGGTTTCCTGTCCCTTTAAATCTCCTAAAACTATTGTGTTCATGAATAGTTAAAAACAACTTTCCAATTTACTTATATTATCAAACTTGCTTCATTCTCTTGTTATCCTTTGCTGAAAGAACAGCATTGCACTACAGACAGTTAGCTGAACAAATCTAGTTAGCAAATCACAAAAGAAAAATATATGTAGGCACCAATCACCAGCTATCCCCACTAGTGTAAGATATGTGCATATTCTTTTTTAACAAGGGATGCCAAAAGAACAAAGCACATTTGAAAATAGAAGTTAATTTAAAAATGTCTTTAAATTACATGCTCTATCTGAATCATGCAAGTGTAATGTTGACTTTCCTATCCCTTTAAGAGCAGTAGCAAAACAATTTCCCTATGAAAACACTTTTTCTCCTGTTTGGCAGTTTCATAATGCTGAAAGTTAAAAGTTATGCATGGTGACCAAGAACTAGAAGTATATTGCATAAAAATTTAGAAAGGGAGGAAAAAGAAATTGCAATAGCTTTTATTTAAATTAGCTCTATGCACTCTGCTTCACTATATATATATATATATATATATATATATATATATATATATATATATATATATATATATATACTGTATATCTATCTATCTATCTCTTTCTCTCGTGTGTTTCTAAGGATTATCATAGCCAGTGCCTCACTAGCCTTTGATTTCACTGCACGTCACTGATACCAGCACTGCTGAAAGCTGCGGTGAGCAGGTTTTACATGCTTGTGCACGATTTCCCCATAGACATCAATGGGGAGAGCCGGCTGAAAAAAAGGCTAACACCTGCAAAAAAGCAGCGTAAAGCTCCGTAACGCAGCCCCATTGATTCCTATGGGGAAATAAAATTTATGTTTACACCTAACACCCTAACATGAACCCCGAGTCTAAACACCCCTAATCTTACACTTATTAACCCCTAATCTACCGCCCCCGACATCACTGACACCTACATTATATTTATTAACCCCTTATCTGCCACCCCCAACATCGCTGACACCTACATTATACTTATTAACCCCTAATCTGCTGCCCCCAACATCGCCGACACCTACAGTATATTTATTAACCCCTAATCTCCCGCCCCCAATGTCGCCACAACCTACCTACACTTATTAACCACTAATCTGCCGCCCCCAACGTCACCGCCACTATAATAAACAAATTAATCCCTAAACTGCCATACTCCCGCATCGCAAACACTAGTTAAATATTATTAACCCCTAATCTGCCGACCCTAACATCGCCGCCACCTACCTACATTTATTAACCCCTTATCTGCCGCCCCCAACGTTGCCACCACTATACTAAATTTATTAACCCCTAAACCTAAATCTAACCCTAACCCTAACACCCCCTAACTTAAATATAATTAAAATAAATCTAAATAAAATTACTATCATTACTATCATTACCTAAATAATTCCTATTTAAAACTAAATACTTACCTATAAAATAAACCCTAAGCTAGCTACACTATAACTAATAGTTACATTGTAGCTAGCTTAGGTTTTATTTTTATTTCACATGCAAGTTTGTATTTATTTTTACTAGGTAGAATAGTTACTAAATAGTTATTAACTATTTACTAACTACCTAGCTAAAATAAATACAAATGTACCTGTAAAATAAAACCTAACCTGTCTTACACTAACACCTAACCTTACACTACAATTGAATACATTACATAAATTAAATAAAATTACCTAAATTACAAAAAACAAACAAAAACTAAATTACACAAAATAAAAAAGAAATTATCAGATATTTAAACTAATTACACCTAATCTAATAGCCCTATCAAAATAAAAAAGCCCCCCCAAAATAAAAAAACCCTAGCCTAAACTAAACTACCAATAGCCCTTAAAAGGGCCTTTTGTGGGGCATTGCCCCAAAGAAATCAGCTCTTTTACCTGTAAAAAAAATATGAATTACCCCCTAACAGTAAAACCCACCACCCACACAACCAAACCCCCAAATAAAATCCTAACTAAAAAAACCTAAGCTCCCCATTGCCCTGAAAAGGGCATTTGGATGGTCATTGCCCTTAAAAGGGCATTTAGCTCTTTTTCCGCCAAAAAAGCCATAATCTAAAAATAAAACCCATCCAATAAACCCTTAAAAAAGCCTAACACTAACCCCCGAAGATCCACTTACAGTTTTTGAAGACCCGACATCCATCCTCAAGAAGCGGCAGAAGTCCTCATAGAAGCCGGCCGAAGTCTTCATCCAAGCCCGCAGAAGTCTTCATCCAGACGGCATCTTCTATCTTCATCCATCTGGCGCGGAGTTGCTCCATCTTCAAGACATCTGGCGCGGAGCATCCTCTTCAATCGAAGTCTTTTTGCAGAATGAAGGTTCCTTTAAGTGACGTCATCCAAGCTGGCATCCCTTGAATTCCGATTGGCTGATAGAATTCTATCAGCCAGTTGGAATTAAAGGTGAAAAAATCCTATTGGCTGATTGGAACAGCCAATAGAATGCAAGCTCAATCCTATTGGCTGATTGGATCAGCCAATAGGATTGAAGCTAAATTTCGAACAAGTGAATAAAAACTTGGATCAAGTGAATAAATTCAATACAAAAATGTATATAAAAAAATAAATATTTTATTCTAAGCACCTTTGAGTTTGCTAGTTTCCCCTGGAGGACGCCAGTGAAATGCAGGGATCCCAAGAGCATATTCAGGGGCATACAGGTAACAGCGGGTGTGCATGGGGCTCTCCCCTGCATATTATATCAACACACTGTATAGAAGCACCCACACAAACCCGCTAATAACGCAGAGTGCCCAGACTCCACAACGAACTCCTGCGGCAGAGCCCATTTGACTCTTACATCTCTCTAACAACTTTTCAACCTAACTATTTGTTAAGCCAATGTAAAGTGCTTAACCCCTATGGACTGCACTCCTTTATTCTTATGTAAGGTGCAAATGACAGTGAAATTTAACCTCCACACTTCCAGCTCCCGATTACAAAAGGCACCAGACTAAACAAGTCCTCACGACAATAGGCTCAGACATCCCCTACCTGCAATCTTTGGGAATACCTACATATTTTGATGTCTATTGGACATTTATATACACTAATTAATAGATAAACCATAATAATAACACCATCAAGTTTAAAAACTTTTATTCAGTAGACTCAATCAATAACATGTTTATATCTTTTAAAAAATGAAACATAATTAACTATCATTTGATCAATAATATCAACTTCCAAATCTTGATACCAAGGATTGCTTTCAATTGATATATTTTTTCACTTTTACTGTCCTTTTATTTTCATATCTATAATTAAAGAGATTGTAGAAAATATTATTCAGTATAACCTAACAAGTAACAAAACATTGCCGATATCTATGTGAAGAAATTATCCTCATAATGAATAAGAGATTTATACCCTCAGACCGCATCTAATTAGCAAGATGCCAGTGATATAATCCTGATACACAATCAGTACAATACAAGGCGAAGTCACGGATGTAGGTGGGGGTCAAGATCCAAACATCATAAAAAGAGGCCAATATCGCGACGCTTGGGATACCTTTGAGAAAGCCGTTTAAACCGAGAAACATTTTAGGGACTTGGTGAGGAGTCACTGGGAACACTGTATTTTTAAATTGCCACTTTTATAATCCTGCTCATGTTACCACACGGCGACCTTATACTGCATAGAACTCAGTGATTTCATGAAAGTGGATAGATTTCAAAATGTCAATAGGAATGCAAGGTACCCCAAATTGAATGCTGTACCTTCCATTCAATTTTTAGTGCACAACAGAGATTGGATGAAGAGGAGTCTCCAGGCCACTGAGGATCGCCGCCTCTGAAGACCAGCGCTGAGGATTGCCGCTCCGGATCTGCGCATCAGGGAAGACTGCTCCGCACCTCCCCTCCGTGCCGCCATAGCTCCGGATAAAGATAGAATATGATGGAGCCGCCTGGAAGAAGAACGGTGAGTACCTATTTGGGGCTTAGTCTTAGGCTTTTTTATTTTTTGGGGTGGCTTTTTTTTTAGATTAGGGTTTTTGGGCTGTAAAAGAGCTGATTGCCCTTTTAAAGGCAATAAAAGAGCTGAATGTCCTTTTAAGGGCAATGCCCATACAAATGCCCCTTTAGGGCCAATGGGTAGCTTAGGTTTTTTTAGACGTAGTTTTTTTTTTTTTTTTGGGTGGGTTGGTTGGGTGGGGGGTTTTACTGTTAGGGGTACTTTGTACTTTTTGTATGTAAAATAACTGATTTCTTTAGGGCAATGCCCTACAAAAGGCAATTTTAAGGGATATTGTTAGGTTATTGATAAATTAGGGGGTATTTTTATTTTTGGGGGATTTATATGGGTATTAGTTAAGGTTTAAATTTTTTTATTTTGGATAGCTTTGGTTATTTTTTCTGTAATTTAATTTTTTTTTTTTTTTTTGTAATATAAGCTTTTTGGTTTGTAGTTTTTTTAAAAATAGACTGCCCTCTAGGCAGACTTATCGCCTAGTTGCTATTAAAGCTAAAAAACACAAAACAGCACTGTTGGCAGTTTACATGAAAAATTTGTCATTTTGCCTAGTAGCAAGCAGTTGCTTTTCTGCTGTCATAACTGAAAGACAATAAACAATAATAAGTTGCCTATTTATTGTAAACTTCTGGGTTTAAAAAACAAAACCTCATATGCCTTTGCTTATTGATTAAGATACAAAAAAATAAAAATTTTTGAACAATTTTCTCCATAAAGTAATAATCACTTTCACCTCAAAAATATAGCTGAGGCAATTAACAAACTAGATACTTTCCACTTAAAAGTGCAATACTTACTACATGCAGTGCTCTTCTAGAGGCCTGTACATTACGTCCATATTTATAGGCTTGTAAGAGCTAACGTGAGATAGCTGGAGCACGCCCCCAAGGATCAGGTCGCCTGGCATGAAGGTGCTTTTTACCTTAATATTTGATTTTAAACTGCATGAACAGTCAGAATCTTTTCCAATGCACAATTTTATGTTCAGGAACAACACATTAATAATTATTTTGTACATGTTTACCTAGAAAAAAGAAGGCTTATTTTAGTGGTGACATTGATCATTCATTTTTTTTTTTTTTTATATATAACTCATTAAAGAATATTCAGTGCTAAAGAGTTTCTATCATTTACATGAAAGAGCAGGTATTAAATGATACATATATATATTCATGACAAATATGATAAACCTTTTCAAATTGAAATTGAAGAGAATTAAAATTGTTACTCACTGGCTGATAAGTGCAATTCTGTTTTGTTTTATTGTTGGGCAGTGACAATCCTCCAACATACTGGAAAAAAGGTGCAATTTTATTCAGGATAGGGGACACACATAAAAAAATATAATACATTAAAAATATCCTGTTTTAGATCCAATAAATAAAAATGGTCTTTAAAGGGACAGTTAAGTCAAACATCAATTTTAATGGTTTAGATAGAACATTCAATGTTAAGCAAGTTTCAAATGTATTTCTATTATCAAATTAGCTTTGTTCTTTTGGTATTCTTTTTTGAAAAATAAACCTAGGATTATAAAAAAAATCAGTTCACAGTTTCCAAACAAGTCCTCGTGGAGTATGGTATAAAGGTGTTGCTAAATGATTGTGGTGACATTTCTGTGTATCACACACTAAACAAAGCTGTAAACAAACAAAGCACAGAAGTGCATCCCCACTCAAGTGCAATATTTAATACACGGAAAGTGTGCATAAGAAATCCTACTCATCATATGAATAGAATTGTAGACATTATATAAAAACTCGAACCCCACAGGTGGCAAAAGCATCCAATCAACCATTTTCTCCTATCCTCCTCTCCAGCCACACAGTCGGGCAGAAGTCAGGATCAGCTGATTTAAATCTTGCGTTGTGTGCTATGGAAGTCCATAGGCGTCTAAAAATCTCAACGCGTTTCGTCTTTTCTCGAACAGACTTTCTCAAGAGGCGATAACTAATTGAGTCACTAATCCTCTCCCTCTCTCTCTCTCTCTTTATATATATATATATATATATATATATATATATATATATATATATGTGTGTGTACTAGGGATGGGCGAATGTTTCGCAACATTCGAAAAACGGCACGAATTTTAACACATTCGTTCGTTCGAATCGAATTTCGAATGTTTACATAACATTCTAACATTCGATTTTCGAATATTCGGTTTCGAATTTTACGATTACATTCGAAAATTTTCGAATTCGAAAAATTCGAATTTAGATTGTAATAGTATTTCTAATGCTTTTTCTTTTAATGTAAAATTCGAATTATGCAATATTCGAATTCGAAAAATTCGAATTTAGATTGTAATAGTATTTCTAATGCTTTTTCTTTAAATGTAATATTCGAATTATGCAATACGTGTATTCGAATTAGAAAAATTCGAATTTAGATTGTAATAGTATTTCTAATGCTTTTTCTTTAAATGTAATATTCGAATTATGCAATATTCGAATTCGAAAAATTCGAATTTAGATTGTAATAGTATTTCTAATGCTTTTTCTTTAAATGTAATATTCGAATTATGCAATACGTGTATTCGAATTCGAAAAATTCGAATTTAGATTGTAATAGTATTTCTAATGCTTTTTCTTTAAATGTAATATTCGAATTATGCAATACGTGTATTCGAATTCGAAAAATTCGAATTTAGATTGTAATAGTATTTCTAATGCTTTTAAATGTAATATTCGAATTATGCAATATTCGAATTCTAAAAATTCGAATTTAGATTGTAATAGTATTTCTAATGCTTTTTCTTTAAATGTAATATTCGAATTATGCAATATTCGAATTCGAAAAATTCGAATTTAGATTGTAATAGTATTTCTAATGCTTTTTCTTTAAATGTAATATTCGAATTATGCAATACGTGTATTCGAATTCGAAAAATTCGAATTTAGATTGTAATAGTATTTCTAATGCTTTTAAATGTAATATTCGAATTATGCAATATTCGAATTTGAAAAATTCGAATTTATATTCGAATTCGAAAAATTCGAATTTATATTCGAATTCGAAAAATTCGAATTTATATTCGAATTCGAAAAATTCGAATTTCGAATGTAGACATTCGATATAATTATAAACATTCGAATTCGAAAGTGACATTCGAAAACTGTAAATAACATTCGATTTTCGAATTTTTAAGAATATTCGTTCTTATCGACATTCGAATTTAGAATTCGAATTTCGGTAATAACATTCGTTCTACATTCGAAATTCGAAAATTTGCACATTCGCCCATCCCTAGTGTGTACATGGTGTTAAGAAAGAAACCATTTTCCACCCATTTAAGCACCATCAAAAATAAAACATAATTGATTGGTGCTTGGTGTGGCATGTGTGTAACGTGTAGAAAATACTGACGTTAACTGAGCTGGGCGTGGCATGTGTGTAACGTGTAGAAAATACTGATGTTTACTGATCTGGCCTTGGCATGTGTAACCTGTAGAAAACACTGATGTTTACTGATCTGGGCATGGCATGTGTGTAACGTGTAGAAAATACTGATGTTTACTGAGCTGGGTGTGACATGTGTGTAACGTGTAGAAAATACTGATGTTTACTGAGCTGGGCGTGGCATGTGTGTAACATGTAGAAAATACTGACGTTAACTGATCTGGCCTTGGCATGTGTGTAACCTGTAGAACACACTGATGTTTACTGAGCTGGGCATGGCATGTGTGTAACCTGTAGAACACACTGATGTTTACTGAGCTGGGCGTGGCATGTGTGTAACGTGTAGAAAATACTGATGTTTACTGATCTGGCCTTGGCATGTGTGTAACCTGTAGAACACACTGATGTTTACTGAGCTGGGCATGGCATGTGTGTAACGTGTAGAAAATACTGATGTTTATTGAGATGGGCATGGCATGTGTGTAACATGTAGAAAATACTGATGTTTACTGAGCTGGGTGTGGCATGTATGTAACATGTAGAAAATACTGATGTTTACTGAGCTGGGCATGGCATGTGTGTAACATGTAGAAAATAGTGATGTTTACTAAGCTGGGTGTGGCATGTGTGTAACATGTAGAAAATACTGATGTTTATTGAGCTGTGCGTGGCATGTTTGTAACCTGTAGAAAACACTGATGTTTACTGATCTGGCCATGGCATGTGTTTAACGTGTAGAAAATACTGATGTTTACTGAGCTGGGTGTGGCATGTGTGTAACGTGTAGAAAACACTGATGTTTACTGATCTGGGCATGGCATGTGTGTAACGTGTAGAAAATACTGATGTTTACTGAGCTGGGCATGGCATGTGTGTAACGTGTAGAAAATACTGATGTTTACTGAGCTGAGTGTGGCATGTGTGTAACGTGTAGAAAATACTGATGTTTATTGAGCTAGGTGTGGCATGTGTGTAACCTGTAGAACACACTGATGTTTACTGAGCTGAGTGTGGCATGTGTGTAACGTGTAGAAAATACTGATGTTTACTGATCTGGCCTTGGCATGTGTAACCTGTAGAACACACTGATGTTTACTGAGCTGGGCATGGCATGTGTGTAAGGTGTAGAAAATACTGATGTTTATTGAGATGGGCATGGCATGTGTGTAACATGTAGAAAATACTGATGTATATTGAGATGGGCATGGCATGTGTGTAACATGTAGAAAATACTGATGTTTATTGAGATGGGCATGGCATGTGTGTAACATGTAGAAAATACTGATGTTTACTGAGCTGTGCGTGGCATGTGTGTAACGTCACGTGTAGAAAATACTGATGTTTACTGAGCTTGGCGTGGCATGTGTGTAACCTGTAGAAAATACTGATGTTTATTGAGCTGTGCGTGGCATGTGTGTAACGTGTAGAAAATACTGATGTTTATTGAGCTGTGCGTGGCATGTGTGTAACGTGTAGAAAATACTGATGTTTATTGAGCTGTGCGTGGCATGTGTGTAACGTGTAGAAAATACTGGTGTTTATTGAGCTGTGTGTGGCATGTGTGTAATGTGTAGAAAATACTGATGTATACTGAGCTGGGTGTGGCATGTGTGTAACGTGTAGAAAATACTGATGTTTATTGAGCTGTGCGTGGCATGTGTGTAACGTGTAGAAAATACTGATGTTTATTGAGATGGGCATGGCATGTGTGTAACATGTAGAAAATACTGATGTTTACTGAGCTGGGCGTGGCATGTGTGTAACCTGTAGAAAATACTAATGTTTACTGAGCTTGGCGTGGCATGTGTGTAACGTGTAGAAAATACTGATGTTTACTGAGCTTGGCGTGGCATGTGTATAACATGTAAAAAATACTGATGTGTACTGAACTGGGCATGGTATGTGTGTAATGTTTATAAAATAGTGATGTTTCCTAAACTGGGCATGGCACTTGTTTTACATGTAGAAAAAAACTGATGTTTACGGTGCTGGGTGTGGCATGTGTGTAACGTGTAGAAAATACTGATGTTTACGGTGCTGGGTGTGGCATGTGCGTAACGTGTAGAAAATACTGATGTTTACTGAGGTGGGTGTGGCATGTGTGTAACATGTAGAACATACTGATGTTTACTGAGGTGGGTGTGGCATGTGTGTAACGTGTAGAAAATACTGATGTTTACTGAGGTGGGCGTGGCATGTGTGTAACCTGTAGAACACACTGATGTTTACTGAGGTGGGCGTGGCATGTGTGTAACATGTAGAAAATACTGATGTTTACTGAGCTGGGTGTGGCATGAGTGTAACAAATTTTGTGTTTTTTGGCTACTATTTAGTTTGTTGGAGCTCTAGAAGTGGCATATCTGTTCAACACATTTTTCAGTGTAAACCTGTCCTGGTAACATTTGATATGAATTAAACTATATAAAGTGTTTATGATGATGATGTTTTCTAATGTAGTGAACATGTCTCTTTTTTTTTTTTGCTAATGCCATTTAAACTTGTTGAACTTATTAATGTGGAAAATTATTGTGTTTTTAATAACTAATTCAGTTTGTCTTTGTTTTATTTTACTTTTTTCTGCATGAAAATTTGTCGATAAAAAAAATCTCCCTTATTTCTTTCCAATGGCATGGAGAGTCCACAAATTCATTCAATTACCAGTGGGAACTCAACTCCTGGCCAAAAGGGGGTGGCAAAGAACATTCCAGCAAAGCTTTAAAAATCCTCCCACCTCCCACAATACCCAGTCATTATTTGCCTGTGTAACGTTGTAGCTGATGTGCAAAGATGGTGTTGTTGGGGTTTTTTCCCTGTTTTCCCTGTTGCTGCTGGCAGCCATTTTACTCACCTCTCTTGCTGACTCTGGTGCATACTGTGTGATGCTGCTCATTTCCTGCACTTCCTTTTATGGCCAGACTGGTGTACATCATCCGTGTGAGACAGGATGCAATGTCAGAATTGTGATGTCATCACTTATTATATAAAAGGCCTCTGTTCAGTATGCTTTGCCCTTGCGTTGTCTCAGACCTGTTTGTTAGAGCTCCTGTGTATTACCTGGCTGTCTGATATCCCTCCTGGTTCCTGATCCCTGGCTTGTTCCTGACTCTGCTGTTCTCCTTGTTCCTGATTCCGGCTCGTCTGACTACTCGCTTTGGCTCCTGACTCGGCTCGTCTGATATTACGCAAGGGCCATGAATCCTGATGGTGGTAATAATCCACCTCTACCTGCCATTATTTCAAGGATGGATGAACAGGATCACCACTTGGATCAATTTGCACTAGACCTGCAAACCCTGCTGACTCGCACTTCACATTTGGACCAAAGTGTCCCGCAAGTTATGGCTGCTCCTGTTTCCGCTGCTGCACCTAGTTCTACCAGGAGCATGTCCGTTTCTGCACCTCTAACTCAGGCGATCCTAATCAGTGAAGAGGGTTTTTGAACCAGGTGGGCATTTACTTTGAGATGTTACCTCAGGCGTTTCCCACTGACAGAGCTAAGGTGGGATTTCTCATCTCGTTACTCTGACACGGTTCTTGCCTGGGCTAATCCCTTGTGGGAGACTAATAAACCTGTGATTTCAAATTACCGTGAATTTGTGGCATCCTTGCGAAGGGTATTTGATGTTCCAGCTTGCTCCTCCTCTGCTGCTAAATGACTCATGTCCATTCAGCAAGGTACAAGATCTGTTGCTCAGTGTGCCATTGAGTTCCGTACGCTTGCTGCAGAGGTAGGTTGGAACAATGTAGCCCTTGTTGCTGCCTTCTTTCATGGGCTCTCTGATGCGATTAAAGACGAAGTTGCTACCAGAGATTTACCATAAGATCTTGAGGCATTGGTGTCTTTTTTGATTCTAATTGACATCAGACTAAGTGAGAGGCCCTCTTTCAAGGAGCGCTTGCGGAAGCCTCCTGTTCCGTTGTCTCCTACGTGTTTGTTCCCACCCATGCCTCCCTCTCCTCCCATCCTGCCTGGTCCCAAGTCACCAGGTACTGCTGAGCCAATGCAGTTGGGATTCATGCGTCTCTCCATGGCGGAGAGGGTCTTTAGGAGGAGGGAGGGGATCTGCCTCTATTGTGGGTTACAGGGCCACCGTTTGAAGTCTTGTCCTACACGGCCGGGAAACGCTCACACCTAAGGTCCTGTCAAGGGCAGACCTTGGGTGGTTTATCCTCGTCCCGGAAGCACTAAAGGAGAAACCTTTGGTCACGGTTGTCCTTTCCTGGGTGTGCTCCTCCATAGTCACCCAGGCTCTTGTTGACTCCGGTGCTGTGGATTATTTCATTGACAGTGCTTTTGTATAAAAGCACTCCATTCCTGTTTTGCCTCGGTCCGTTCTGCTTGCTATTGAGGTCATTGATGGCAGGCCCCTTCAGTCCACACTCATTACTCACGAAACTGCTCAGTTATCCATGGCTGTTGGGGCTCTCCATTTTGAAACCATCCAGTTCCAGGTGATAAACTCTCCACATTTTCCGGTTGTTCTTGGTTATCCCTGGCTCCAAAAGCACAATCCCAGTCTCGACTGGTGCAGGTCCGAAATTTTGTCGTGGTCTCTGCAATGTATTTCCACTTGTCTTTGGAAACCAGTTAAAGTCTTGTGCACTTCTTCGGTATCTCAATTGCCAGAGGAGTACAGAGAGTTCCTAGACATTTTTAACAAGGTGTGTGCCGGTACGTTGCCTCCTCACCAGTCTTAAGATTGTGCCATGTATCTGCAACCCAGAACCATTCCTCCTCGGGCCGGGTTTACCCTCTGTCTGTTGCAGAGAATTGTGCTATGGAGGAGTATGTTGCCGATGCTCTGTCACAGGGGGATAATCCGCAAATCCTGCTCTCCTACTGGGGATGGCTTCTTCTTTGTGAAGAAAAAGGGTGGCAAGTTAAGACCATGCATCGATTATAGGGGTCTTAATCATCTTACCATTAAGAATGCTTACCCTATTCCGCTCATTACGGAACTCTTTGACCACCTATAGGGAGCTACAGTCTTTACTAAACTTCATTTGAGAGAAGCGTACAATCTCGTTAGGATCAAGGAGGGCCACAAATGGAAAACAGCATTTAACACCAGGAGCAGGCATTATGAGTATCTTGTAATGCCCTTTGGCCTATGTAATGCTCCTGCTGTTTTCCAGGAATTTATTAATGATGTCCTACGAGATATGTTGCAACAGTGTGTTGTGGTGTACTTGGACGACATCCTCATACACTCACCCACACTTGAGGCTCATCATTCTGATGTTACACTGGTTCTTCAGTGACTACATGAAAATTGCCTGTTTTGTAAACTCAAGAAATGTGAGTTCCATCAGACTCAAGTAACCTTCCTAGGTTATGTTATCTCCGTTGCAGGGTTCTCCATGGATCCTGACAAGTTATCTGCAGTTCTGCAGTGGCCTCGCCCAGTTGGTCTACGGTCTATTCAATGTTCTTTGGGGGTTGCCAATTACTATAGAACGTTTATTAAAAACTTTTCTTCCTTGGTCAAACCTATCACAGACATGACCCGTAAAGAGAATGATCCACTCCATTGGTCACCTACTGGCATTAAGGCCTTTGATAGTCTTAAGACTGCCTTTGCTGCTGCTCCAGTTCTGGCTCATCCTAAACCTGTCCTGCCTTTTGTTCTTGAGGTCGATGTGTTTGATACATGAGTAGGTGCCCTCTTGTCTCCACTTCCTATGCCTGATGGTTCCTTGCATCCGTGTGGTTTCTTCTCTAAGAAATTGTCTCCAGTGGAGTGCAATTATGAAATTGGTGACAGGGAATTACTGGCAATAATTTTGGCACTCAAGAAATGGAGGCATCTTCTCGAGGGTACTAGCGTGCCAGTGCTCATTCTTACTGACTACAAGAATTTAACTTATCTATCTAAAGCAAAACGTTTGTCGCCCCGACAGGCCAGATGGGCGCTATTTTTGTCCCGGTTTAATTATGTGGTCTCCTACCTGCCTGGTAGTAAGAATGTTAGGGCTGATGCCCTCTCGACAATTTTCGCCTCTGTCCAAGGAGGAGTTTGTACCTACTCCAGTTATAGCTCCTGACCATATTTTGGCTACCAGAGAAAAGGAAAAATAATCCTGTTGCAAGGTAGAAATCGTTCCGCAAAACTTGGTGCAAGTAAAAATAGACTTTATTGTAAGCGTAACATACATACAGGGTACAAACAAGCTCAGGAGGGAGCTTGAGACAACAAAGACGTCCGACGCATTTCCTGCCCATAGGCACTTTGTCAGGGACTAAACATGGTAATTCCAACACTGCTTAAAAAGACACACCTAGCTACGTCATGATGGTGATAAAAGTATATAAATCTTGTATCGAAACAGAACCAATTATGAGAGATAAATATATATACACTGTTGGCAATAAACAAAGGAATAATTTATACAGCTAGGATAGGGATAGGAAGATAAACAAAGAGTGTGTCTATTATACACATGTTAAAAATTAAAATATTATTATTAGGAGTCACAAAAAACTCCATCTCTTGGCAAAGAACCATTGAACAGACTAATGTAACTGTTTCAATTTTAAAAAGAGAAAAAAAAAAAAAATATATATATATATATATATATATATAAATAAAAATGAGAGCATTAAATAATGTGCAAAAATAAGTGCAGCAAGTAGAACAAAATGAAAAAAAACATTTTGAAAATTGAATATACAAAAAATGTTGCATTATGATTTTGCACCGTATTAATGCTATGATGAGTAAAAAAGATAATATCGGAAGTACAAAAACTTGGAAGGTACAAAAGGAGATTCATATACATAATTGATACATCAGCAGCTGATAGAGTTATAATACACAAGGAAGCAAAGAGAATAAAGGAGATGTATCCCCCATAACCCTGTTACTCCTATTGGTCACATGTGTATATAACCTCTAAAACTAGCCAATGATGGTATCAAATAATTATACACTTCTAATTCATTACTCTTGTGGATTTCAACGTAATATGGTGTAAGATGTTGTATAAAATGTTTATTAAACTACTATTTGAAATCCTGTGAACACTAAGAACAATCAATTTACATATATGGTGGTATATAAGTTTAGATAGTGACAGGCCTTTCTTATACATGTATATAGCTTTATAATACTAAAAAATGGTGACATGTTATAAAAATAAGCAGTGTGTCTGCTGTGAGTTGAAGGAATAATATGTGAAGAATATAAAATATGAAGAAATATATTTGTATAAAAATATAATAATGGGTGTGGAAATCAAGTTGACTTTGTCAGTCAAGTGCTGACTAGTGAGTGCATTTAAAAACCAAAAAGTGATTGGAAATATATGTGGTAATGTGACTGATGATGTACTGAAACCTAATAACTTATTAGATGTTATTAAATTATAAATACTTTACAATCCCTATGGACCATCAACTGAATCTATAGTCTACCTTTTTATGTTATAGAGATGAAATAAAGCTGTAATTACAATAGGGCATAAAGAGTTAATATGTAATTTCAATTGTAAAGACTTATGATGCTATGTGCTAACCTTTAACTAAAACCTATAATCAATAATTCACTCAATCTATAAAGTATCTTAGGTCAGTGGTCTTGTTCATTCCCTGAGGGGTGCCTGTAGAAATAGTGAAAATCCAAAAGGCTTCTTTCCTATTGAGGACTGCTCCTCTGTCACCTCCCTTAATGTTATTGAATGCAGTGTCTATGCCTTGAAAACTAAACATAGTACCTAAATTACTATCATTGATGGGAAGGTTCATGGAAACAAAATGTGAAACAAAGTGTTTTGCTACAGGTGTTACTGGAGGGTCATGTTTGATGGAGAGCAAATGCTCTCTGATTCTATCTTTCAATAGTCTTGTAGTCCTGCCTACATACTGTTTATGACAAATGTTACAGTTAATGAGGTACACTACAAAATTTGAATTGCATGTCAATCTGCTCCTAATGTCAAAGACCTTTCCAGTAGTGGTGGACCTAAATTGTGTCGCTACAGTAACATACATATGTATATATATTTATCTCATAATTGGTTCTGTTTCGATACAAGATTTATATTCTTTTATTACTGAATAGTATTTTTCATGTGATGAGATTATATGTATTCTACTATGTATGCTAGTTTATTTAAGCTTCAGATAGGGAGGTATACCTTTAACAGTCACCAACAGGTGTTACCATCATGACGTAGCTAGGTGTGTCTTTTTAAGCAGTGTTGGAATTACCATGTTTAGTCCCTGACGAAGTGCCTACGGGCAGACATATTAACTCTTTATGCCCCATTGTAATTACAGCTTTATTTCATCTCTATAACATAAAAAGGTAGACCATAGATTCAGTTGATGGTCCATAGGGATTGTAAAGTATTTATAATTTAATAACATCTAATAAGTTCTTAGGTTTCAGTACATCATCAGTCACATTACCACATATATTTCCAATCACTTTTTGGTTTTTAAATGCACTCACTAGTCAGCACTTGACTGACAAAGTCAACTTGATTTCCACACCCATTATTATTGTTACGGTTGCCTCCAGGCTGGCTGGAAGTTGGACCGTAGAAAAGGATGCTTCTAGCGCTCACCAAAGGAGCAGCAGCACCGTGGACACTATAACTGCTGCGTAGCCACCATAAGTAATGCAGACTCTATGAACCACCGCTGCTGGGCTGGTATCTCGCCGTCTGCTCTGTGCCCTGGACCTATGACCAGGCTCCAGTAGGTGAACCTCTTCCTTCTGTAGCAATCCCTGTAGCTAAGGGAGTATGAAGAGCATAGCAATCCCTGTAGTGATTATAAGCTGTATCCTACAAACATGAGTCAAAGCTTCAAGTTAGAGGGTCAACATAGGTCTGATGTGCTGGAGCACACAGCCTGCTTTTATTCAGGTTACATGCAAACAGGACACTCTCAGGGGGAGGCATAAAATCCCCCATCACACATTTGATATTAGATAGAGAGACACTCCCTTTGACAGGCCACAACATTTACTTCAGCAGATAACATTACACACAATAAAACAATGCAGTCCACCTTATCAATACTAGTCTGATTAGACAATGGGAAAGTCACTAAACCTAATTAGAGCTGATCCCAGCAAACTTGTATTTAGAATTGAACAAAATTAACTCTTAATGGCACACAATGAAACTGAACCAAGTGGGAGAAAGCCAGGGACAAGTCATTTCACAGGTCTGGGGACATAGTCTTAAAGGGGCATTGTTCATTAAAGTCACAATATGTCCCCAGATGGTTCTTAAAGGGCCACACACACCCAACAAAAGTCAATATGTCCTCAGGGGCACAATCTTCCAGGGGCCATAGTCATGTGGAAGGAGGCTGGCAAATAGGCTTCTCCAAAATCCAGGGAAGCAGGGCAATTTTTCATTTAAAGGGCCAGTTACAAACAGCAGTTTGTAACATATCTCCCCTTTTGGAGGGAGACTAACCAGGCACCTGACCTTCTGCCGGTCAGTGCCCAAGTTAGTCTCGCAACCCACCCACAAATAATCGCTAGCAGCAAAGTAGCCCCCCCACAATACGTAGTACTGGCCTGTAAGTTCCAGGTTGCAGGATGAAAGTGCAGCATCCTCGGCCTTCCTGGCGCAGCTGGGCAAATAGCTGATGGTACTTGGGGGGCAGAGGCCAGCGGCACTCTGCCCTGGTGCCAGCGCTTCTGCTGGGGTGAGGGGTTTGCAGGCCAGTCCTGTAACAAGGGGGTCTGTAGGGCAGAGGCCAGCAGCGCTCTGTTCTGATGCCAGCTCTTCTGCTGGGGGAATTGGGGCATAGTCCTGCCCGGTGGCAAAGGGAACGTGGGGGTCAGTGGGGGTTAACATCTCCACTGTTAACCCTGGGCCCAAGTTAGGAGTTAGCTGGGGAGGGGGAGATTGGCTTACCTCCTCTTCCTGATACTCCGGTGGCCGTTGGGAAGGGAGGTCGATGCTCTCCGCTTCCTGTGGAACATGCTGCGGCTGGGGAGAGAGACCGGTTGTCTCCTCTCCCTGGAAGGCACACTCCGGCTGGGGAGGGAGGTCGATGCTCTCCCCTCCCTGTAGCTGGGTCTGTCGCTGGGGATCTGGGCCGCCTGCCCAGCATCCCTGTAGGGCCGGTAGAGAGACTGCGGTCCCATCTCCACCTGCCTGCTGGGGGTCCTCCCAGGACCAGTCTATGAGGCCTGCTGCCTCTGGTATCTCTGGCTGGGGAAGGGGACTGGTTGTCTCTTCCCTCTGCACGGTATACTGCCGCTGGGGAGGGAGGTCGCTGCTCTCCTCTCCCTGTGGAACATGCTGCGGCTGGGGAGAGAGACCAGGTGTCCATACCCTCAAACTCCACAGTTGGCGCTCAAAGGCTCGTGCTGCTTCGTTCTCAGTAGCCAATTCCCGGATGAGGCGACTGACTACCTCCTGCGCAGGGTCTGGACCATATCGGACTAGCCGCCTCTTTACCTCTGGAACGAAATCCGCGCCCTCATAGCGACGGATCAGGTTGAGGTGCTCTTCACAGGGTTCTGACCAGTATCTTGTCAGCTCCATGCTGCTGTAGGTAGGGACGCTGCGCAGTGGCTAGCGTTGCCCTCAATAACTTTCCTACGATACCAGTGCTGTTGTGGTGCTGCTCCTTGCGCTAGGACGCCAATCCCACCGCTGCCGCCAAATGTTACGGTTGCCTCCAGGCTGGCTGGAAGTTGGACCGTAGAAAAGGATGCTTCTAGCGCTCACCAAAGGAGCAGCAGCACCGTGGACACTATAACTGCTGCGTAGCCACCATAAGTAATGCAGACTCTATGAACCACCGCTGCTGGGCTGGTATCTCGCCGTCTGCTCTGTGCCCTGGACCTATGACCAGGCTCCAGTAGGTGAACCTCTTCCTTCTGTAGCAATCCCTGTAGCTAAGGGAGTATGAAGAGCATAGCAATCCCTGTAGTGATTATAAGCTGTATCCTACAAACATGAGTCAAAGCTTCAAGTTAGAGGGTCAACATAGGTCTGATGTGCTGGAGCACACAGCCTGCTTTTATTCAGGTTACATGCAAACAGGACACTCTCAGGGGGAGGCATAAAATCCCCCATCACACATTTGATATTAGATAGAGAGACACTCCCTTTGACAGGCCACAACATTTACTTCAGCAGATAACATTACACACAATAAAACAATGCAGTCCACCTTATCAATACTAGTCTGATTAGACAATGGGAAAGTCACTAAACCTAATTAGAGCTGATCCCAGCAAACTTGTATTTAGAATTGAACAAAATTAACTCTTAATGGCACACAATGAAACTGAACCAAGTGGGAGAAAGCCAGGGACAAGTCATTTCACAGGTCTGGGGACATAGTCTTAAAGGGGCATTGTTCATTAAAGTCACAATATGTCCCCAGATGGTTCTTAAAGGGCCACACACACCCAACAAAAGTCAATATGTCCTCAGGGGCACAATCTTCCAGGGGCCATAGTCATGTGGAAGGAGGCTGGCAAATAGGCTTCTCCAAAATCCAGGGAAGCAGGGCAATTTTTCATTTAAAGGGCCAGTTACAAACAGCAGTTTGTAACAATTATATTTTTATACAAATATATTTCTTCATATTTTATATTCTTCACATATTATTCCTTCAACTCATAGCAGACACACTGCTTATTTTTATAACATGCCACCATTTTTTAGTATTATAAAGCTATATACACGTATAAGAAAGGCCTGTCACTATCTAAACTTATATACCACCATATATGTAAATTGATTGTTCTTAGTGTCCACAGGATTTCAAATAATAGTTTAATAAACATTTTATACAACATCTTACACCATATTACGTTGAAATCCACAAGAGTAATGAATTAGAAGTGTATAATTATTTGATACCATCATTGGCTAGTTTTAGAGGTTATATACACATGTGACCAATAGGAGTAACAGGGTTATGGGGGATACATCTCCTTTATTCTCTTTGCTTCCTTGTGTATTATAACTCTATCAGCTGCTGATGTATCAATTATGTATATGAATCTCCTTTTGTACCTTCCAAGTTTTTGTACTTCCGATATAGACTTTTTTACTCATCATAGCATTAATACGGTGCAAAATCATAATGCAAAATTTTTTGTATATTCAATTTTCTAAATTTTTTTTTCATTTTGTTCTACCTGCTGCACTTATTTTTGCAAAGTATTTAATGCTCTCATTTTTATTTATATATATATGTTACAGAAGCATTAATTATTTTGTTGTGAAGAAACTTATTTCCCAGCAGCAATGCCTGAACCAGCCAAGCCAGCGCCTAAGAAGGGCTCCAAGAAAACTGTAACAAGTATCATTTCATAAAGGGTTAACTTTGTTCAGTTTTGAGAAAACTATTTTCTGAGGCAGGTTTCCTAGCATATTGTGTACTGTAATTAAGTTTGTGATAAGCATTCACTGCTAGGTGATAAGAAGGACTCAATTGTTTTCTTGTGTGTACTTGTTATCTGCGGTGGCCTGTCCAAGGGCTTTGTCTAAATGTGTGATGGGGGATTTTATGCTTCCCCCCCTGGGAGTGCCCTGTGTGCATGTAACCTAAATAAAAAGCAGGCTGGGCATCCCAGTCCTCAGTTCTTGGTTGTCCCTCAATCGCAGCGTTGACTCGTTTTTGTGGGCAGAAGGGTATCCTAGCTGTACTACAGCTAAGGGGGATTATTCTACATTTGCGAGACTCATATAGAATACTATGGAAAGCAGTTTCTCCCCTCTTCAGCAATAGGAATCCAGGCTACTAAGCGGTCCATCTCTCAGCGAGACTAAGGGTAACCGTAACATTTGGCGGCAGCGGTGGGATTTTTCCTGGATTTCCTAGGAGAGGTACAGAACGGATGGAGAGCGCTTACGAAAAATTGAAGCGTACAACCCTAAAGGATTTACTTGAAAGCAGAGGGGGGTACGCCAGCAACCGGCCGAGGAGAGAGCTGATCGCAGAATTGACCGAACTGGATCAGAGCTTCACAATGGCGGAAACACCGACCACGATTAGTGACGAAAAAACCAGGATTGTTCGGGAGAGGCTCTCACTGTACGGGCCGAACCCCTCCATGGAATTGGTACAGCAGTTGATGGCGGAAGCGGACAAGGATATACGAGAGACTCGAGCCCACGAACTCAACCTAGCGAACGCACACCGCAATGCTGAAGCCCCGCAGGTAATCATCCCTGTCGAAAATGCTGGGAGGCCCAAGATACCCTATGCGGCATTTCGACCCTTCCTAGAGAGCGAGACAGGGATTGATGAATATTTGGCGGACTTCGAAAGGCAATGTGCCCTGCACCAGATTCCCAACAGGGAGTGGCCCACGATATTGTCTGGGAAACTATCCGGGCGAGCCCTGGAAGCCTTTCGTACTCTGGGTGCTGAGGAAGTGACACAGTATGAGCTAGTTAAGGAGACACTGTTGCGACGGTACGCAGTAACTCCGGACGCGTATCGCCGACAGTTTCGGGGCACGAAAAAGAAGCCTAACGATACTGTTACAGAAGCATTAGTTATTTTGTTGTGAAGAGCTTATTTCCCAGCAGCAATGCCTGAACCAGCAAGCCAGCGCCTAAGAAGGGCTCCAAGAAAACCGTAACAAGTATCATTTCATAAAGAGTTAACTCTTTTTTTTCAGCTTTTAGAAACTATTGTCTAATCACCTCTGGAGCCAGACTGCTAATTGATAAGATGAACTTGTAAACTTGTTATCTTAAGTACTGTAATCCTATTGTGGCCTGTCAAAGGACAGTGCTCTCTATCTAAATGTGTGATGGGGGATTTTGTGCTTCCCCCCCTCTCCCCCTGGGAGTGCCCTGTGTGCATGTAACCTTAATAAAAAGCAGGCTGGGCATCCCAGTCCTGAGTTCTTGTTTGACCCTCAATCGCAGCGTTGACTCGTTTTTGTGGGCAGAAGGGTATCCTAGCTGTACTGCAGCTAAGGGAGATTATTCTATATTTGCGAGACTCATATAGAATACTATGGAAAGCAGCTTCTCCCCTCTTTAGCAATAGGGATCCAGGCTACTAAGCGGTCCATCTCTCAGCGAGACTAAGGGTAACCATAACATTTGGCGGCAGCGGCGGGATTTTCCTGGATTTCCTAGGAGAGGTACAGAACGGATGGAGAGCGCTTACGAAAAATTGAAGCGTACAACCCTAAAGGATTTACTTGAAAGCAGAGGGGGGTACGCCAGCAACCGGCCGAGGAGAGAGCTGATCGCAGAATTGACCGAACTGGATCAGAGCTTCACAATGGCGGAAACACCGACCACGATTAGTGACGAAAAAACCAGGATTGTTCGGGAAAGGCTCTCATTATACGGGCCGAACCCCTCCATGGAATTGGTACAGCAGTTGATGGCGGAGGCGGACGAGGATATACGAGAGACTCGAGCCCACGAACTCAACCTAGCGAACGCACACCGCAATGCTGAAGCCCCGCAGGTAATCATCCCTGTCGAAAATGCTGGGAGGCCCAAGATACCCTATGCGGCATTTCGACCCTTCCTAGAGAGCGAGACAGGGATTGATGAATATTTGGCGGACTTCGAAAGGCAATGTGCCCTGCACCAGATTCCCAACAGAGAGTGGCCCACAATATTGTCTGGGAAACTATCCGGGCGAGCCCTGGAAGCCTTTCGTACTCTGGGTGCTGAGGAAGTGACACAGTATGAGCTAGTTAAGGAGACACTGTTGCGACGGTACGCTGTAACTCCGGACACGTATCGCCGACAGTTTCGGGGCACGGAAAAGAAGCCTAACGATACCCATATGGAATGGGCGCACCGAATGCGGAGAGCGGCAAATCACTGGCTGAGCGGATGTAAAGCGGTGACTGGGGAGGAAATTTTACAATTGTTTCTCTTAGAACATTTTTATAATGGCATGGAACAGCAAGGGAAGGAATGGCTGCGAGACAGGCGGCCTTCTACCTTAGAAGAAGCAGCCAAATTGGCTGATGAACATTATGACTCCCGTCTTCACGAACCCATGAACTACCGAGCTCCAGCACGGATCGAACCCAGAGAGGTTTACCGTGCACCCCCTCGTGCTGAATTCCGAGCCCTGGTGCCCACAGGGCCCGTCCGACACTCAGGACCACCCAATAACAGCTCTGAGCGTCCCAGACCGACTTGCCACCGATGCAAGCAACCAGGGCATTTCATGGCTAGCTGCCCCCTTAATACGCACCAGACACCCAGGAATTACAATTACCCCTCTGGGTCCTATCGTCCGGCCCGGGCCCTCTGTGTTAACCAAGAGGCCCCTATGGAGGGATATGTGGGGCCGCTTCACGAGGCAGACCCTGTATATGCTGCCTCAGATAACCGCCAGCACCATCGGCAGAGGGTATGGCTCGAGGGGCGATCTACCGAGGGATTGCGAGACACAGGGGCTACTATCACGCTGGTACAGAGTCATTTGGTGCCAGAGCACAAGCGATCCGGACAGACTGTGGCCGTTAGAGTGGCGGGGGGGGATGTGTACAAAATTCCAACAGCTAAAGTGCATCTTGATTGGGGAGCAGGAAAGGGGGCTGTGAACGTGGGCCTAATGGATAATTTACCTGCCGAAGTACTTCTGGGCAACGATTTGGGCCCCATGACTTCTGCCTATGCTCCAGTATGCAACAACGAGGCGGACCCAGTGACTACACGGGCCCAAGCCCGGACGGAGCGAGAGCTCTCACCAGTGCGGGAGACACAGGTAAGACCTACCCCGACCTTGCCTGACAGGTTAGGCCCCATACCCTGGGACACCCCAGATGCTTTCGAGGCAGAGTCTAAGACTGACCCGACCTTACAAAAGTACCGGGAACGAGCAGAGACCGGAGGGGGCGGGGCAGATAACGAAACATTCTTATGGGAAAAAGGGAAACTATACCGCTGGACAGAGAAAAGGGGACAGCGTAGGCGACAGCTGGTAGTGCCCCACAAATACCGTCAAGAAATCCTCAAAATAGGCCACGACATCCCCTTAGCAGGCCACCTAGCCGTTACCCGTACCCTACACCGCATTACTCACACGTTCTTTTGGCCAGGGGTGCACGCTGACGTTAGAACTTACTGTAACACCTGCGATGTGTGTCAACGAGTAGGAAGGCGAGGCGATCACCCTAAAGCCCAGCTAGTAAATATGCCCATTGTAGAGGAACCCTTCAGCCGGGTTGCTATTGACCTAGTGGGACCACTGGCTACCCCTAGTCCCTCCGGTAAGCGATACATTCTTACCGTAGTGGACTACGCTACCAGGTACCCAGAGGCTGTCGCCCTATCCAACATACAAGCGGATACGGTAGCGAATGCACTAGTACAGGTGTTCTCCCGGGTAGGATTTCCAAAAGAAATCCTATCCGACCGAGGCACCCAATTTACGGCTGAATTGACCCAACAACTCTGGCAGGTTTGCAAAATTAAGTCCCTCCTGAGCTCCCCATACCACCCCCAGACGAACGGGCTGTGTGAGAGGTTCAATGGGACCCTCAAGCAAATGCTCAAGACGTTCACTCAGGAATACCGAGACTGGGAACGCTTCCTGCCGCACCTCCTATTTGCTTATCGGGAGGTGCCCCAGGAAACGACAGGGTTCTCTCCCTTCGAGTTGCTCTACGGAAGAAAGGTACGGGGACCCCTAAACCTGATCCGGGAGCACTGGGAGGGAGAGATGGAGGCTGACGGTGTCCCCATTGTGCCATACGTGCTGGAACTCAGGGACCGAATGGAGCAATTAGCCAAATCCGTGCGGGCTAATCTCCAGTTGGCCCAGAGAAGACAGAAAGTATGGTACGATCGGGGGGCCCGAAAGAGAATCTTCACCATAGGACAAAAGGTGTTAGTACTTAAGCCGGTGAAGACAGACAAATTGCAGGCGTCCTGGCAGGGTCCCTACCAGATCGTAGAGAAAAGGGGAGACACCACTTATGTGATAGCTAGTTGCCACGACAACAATCTTAGAAAGACATTCCATGTAAACATGCTCAAGGAATATTTTGAGCGACCAGAGAACGTGACGGCCGTATGTTGTTCCCCTCAGGAAGACCCCGACAGTTTACCCATTCCAGACCTATTAGAAAAGAGCCTCCCCACAGGTATAGTGGCACAGGTTCAGATAGGGGACCGACTTAGCCCCACTGAAAGGGAGCAGCTCAACCAACTCCTCCAGTCCAAACACCTCACCTTCTCCCCGAAGCCAGGGTACACTACTTTAACCACCCACCAGGTAGATACTCCGGGACAAGCTCCCTTGCGCCAGGCTCCGTACCGAATCCCCGAAGCAGTTAGGACAGGAATGAAGAAGGAGATCGATGAGATGCTCCAGCTCAGGGTAATTGAGCCCTCCGATAGTCCCTGGGCCTCCCCAGTTGTCTTGGTGCCCAAGAAAGATGGGACCACCCGGTTCTGCGTAGACTATCGGAGGCTCAATGAAAATACCGTGACGGACGCTTACCCTATGCCCAGGGTAGACGAGCTACTCGATCGTATAGCCAGGGGAAATTACCTGACCACTATTGACCTCTGCAAAGGTTACTGGCAGATTCCCCTGGCCCCGGAGGCTATCCCCAAGTCGGCATTCGTCACCCCATTCGGCTTATATCAGTTTAGGGTAATGCCGTTTGGGATGAAGAATGCCCCAGCTATATTCCAGCGCTTGGTGGATAGGCTCCTGGATGGCTTCCAGAGTTTTGCTTGCGCCTACCTGGACGACATAGCGATCCACAGTGAGTCCTGGGAGGACCACTTAGCTCATGTGGGAATGGTTCTGGATCAGATCCGGGCTGCTGGCCTGACTCTGAAGCCAGAGAAATGCCACTTTGGGATGGCCGAGGTACAGTACCTGGGTCACCGGGTGGGGTGTGGAAAGCAGCGACCAGAGCCAGCCAAAATAGAAGCTGTCGCCAATTGGCCCACCCCCATCACTAAGACTCAGGTCCTAGCCTTCCTGGGCACGGCAGGGTACTATAGACGGTTCGTACCAGACTACAGCACACTTGCCAAACCCCTGACTGACTTGACCAAGAAGAACTTACCTCGACAGGTCCTGTGGTCTCCCCACTGTGAAACGGCTTTCCAGGCTCTCAAAAATGCTCTAATTAACGCTCCTGTCCTGGCGGCCCCAGCCCTTAACAAACGTTTTATCGTCCATACAGATGCTTCCATGTTCGGGCTGGGAGCCGTCCTCAGCCAAGTAGGCGAAGATGGAGGGGAGCATCCAGTTGCCTACATCAGCCGGAAGCTCCTGCCCCGCGAAGTCAGCTATGCAGCGGTCGAAAAGGAGTGTTTGGCTTTGGTGTGGGCATTAAAGAAATTGACTCCCTATTTATATGGTCAGGAGTTCACTCTGGTCACCGACCATAACCCGTTGGTGTGGCTGAACCGGGTCTCTGGAGATAACGGCAGGCTATTACGTTGGAGCTTATCGTTGCAACCCTTCAATTTCACCATTACTTACAGACCTGGGAAACAGAATGGCAACGCCGACGGGTTGTCCAGACAAACCGACCTCAGCCCCGCATAACCAGCGGTCTGGACAGCCTTAGTCTGCCCCGAAAAGGGGTCAGACCGTGTCTGCCAGAGTGTTCCACAGAAAGGGAGCACTGTTACAGAAGCATTAGTTATTTTGTTGTGAAGAGCTTATTTCCCAGCAGCAATGCCTGAACCAGCAAGCCAGCGCCTAAGAAGGGCTCCAAGAAAACCGTAACAAGTATCATTTCATAAAGAGTTAACTCTTTTTTTTCAGCTTTTAGAAACTATTGTCTAATCACCTCTGGAGCCAGACTGCTAATTGATAAGATGAACTTGTAAACTTGTTATCTTAAGTACTGTAATCCTATTGTGGCCTGTCAAAGGACAGTGCTCTCTATCTAAATGTGTGATGGGGGATTTTGTGCTTCCCCCCCTCTCCCCCTGGGAGTGCCCTGTGTGCATGTAACCTTAATAAAAAGCAGGCTGGGCATCCCAGTCCTGAGTTCTTGTTTGACCCTCAATCGCAGCGTTGACTCGTTTTTGTGGGCAGAAGGGTATCCTAGCTGTACTGCAGCTAAGGGAGATTATTCTATATTTGCGAGACTCATATAGAATACTATGGAAAGCAGCTTCTCCCCTCTTTAGCAATAGGGATCCAGGCTACTAAGCGGTCCATCTCTCAGCGAGACTAAGGGTAACCGTAACAGATACCCATATGGAATGGGCGCACCGAATGCGGAGAGCGGCAAATCACTGGATGAGCGGAAGTAAAGCAGTGACTGGTGAGGAAATTTTACAATTGTTTCTCTTAGAACATTTTTATAATGGCATGGAACAGCAAGGGAAGGAATGGCTGCGAGACAGGCGACCTTCTACCTTAGAAGAAGCAGCCAAATTGGCCGATGAACATTATGACTCCCGTCTTCACGAACCCAGAGAGGTTTACCGTGCACCCCCTCGTGCTGAATTCCGAGCCCCGGTGCCCGCAGGGCCCGCCCGACACTCAGGACCACCCAATAACAGCTCTGAGCGTCCCAGACCGACTTGCCACCGATGCAAGCAACCAGGGCATTTCATGGCTAGCTGCCCCCTTAATACGCACCAGACACCCAGGAATTACAATTACCCCTCTGGGGCATATCGTCCGGCCCGGACCCTCTGTGTTGACCAAGAGGCCCCTATGGAGGAATATTTGGGGCCGCTTCACGAGGCGGACCCTGTATATGCTGCCTCAGATAACCGCCAGCACCATCGGCAGAAGGTATGGCTTGAGGGGCGATCTACCGAGGGATTGAGAGACACAGGGGCTACTATCACGCTGGTACAGAGTCATTTGGTGCCGGAGCACAAGCGATCTGGACAGACTGTGGCCGTTAGAGTGGCGGGGGGGGATGTGTACAAAATTCCAACAGCTAAAGTGCATCTTGATTGGGGAGCGGGAAAGGGGGCTGTGAACGTGGGCATAATGGATAATTTACCTGCCGAAGTACTACTGGGCAATGATTTGGGCCCCATGACTTCTGCCTATGCTCCAGTATGCAACAACGAGGCGGACCCAGTGACTACACGGGCCCAAGCCCGGACGGAGCGAGAACTCTCACCAGTGCGGGAGACAAAGGTAAGACCTACCCCGACCTTGCCTGACATGTTAGGCCCCATACCCTGGGACACCCCAGATGCTTTCGAGACAGAGTCTAAGACTGACCCGACCTTACAAAAGTACCGGGAACGAGCAGAGACCGGAGGGGGCGGGGCAGATAATGAAACATTCTTATGGGAAAAAGGGAAACTATACCGCTGGACAGAGAAAAGGGGACAGCGTAGGCGACAGCTGGTAGTGCCCCACAAATACCGTCAAGAAATCCTCAAGATAGGCCACGACATCCCCTTAGCAGGCCACCTAGCTGTAACCCGTACCCTACACCGCATTACTCACACGTTCTTTTGGCCAGGGGTACACGCTGACGTTAGAACTTACTGTAACACCTGCGATGTGTGTCAACGAGTAGGAAGGCGAGGCGATCACCCTAAAGCCCATCTAGTAAATATGCCCATTGTAGAGGAACCCTTCAGCCGGGTTGCTATTGACCTAGTGGGACCACTGGCTACCCCTAGTCCCTCCGGTAAGCGCTACATTCTTACCGTAGTGGACTACGCTACCAGGTACCCAGAGGCTGTCGCCCTATCCAACATACAAGCGGATACGGTAGCGAATGCACTAGTACAGGTGTTCTCCCGGGTAGGATTTCCAAAAGAAATCCTATCCGACCGAGGCACCCAATTTACGGCTGAATTGACCCAACAACTCTGGCAGGTTTGCAAAATTAAGTCCCTCCTGAGCTCCCCATACCACCCCCAGACGAACGGGCTGTGTGAGAGGTTCAATGGGACCCTCAAGCAAATGCTCAAGACGTTCACTCAGGAATACCGAGACTGGGAACGCTTCCTGCCGCACCTCCTTTTTGCTTATCGGGAGGTGCCCCAGGAAACGACAGGGTTCTCTCCCTTCGAGTTGCTCTACGGAAGAAAGGTACGGGGACCCCTAAACCTGATCCGGGAGCACTGGGAGGGAGAGATGGAGACTGACGGTGTCCCCATTGTGCCATACGTGCTGGAACTCAGGGACCGAATGGAGCAATTAGCCAAATCCGTGCGGGCTAATCTCCAGTCGGCCCAGAGAAGACAGAAAGTATGGTACGATCGGGGGGCCCGAAAGAGAATCTTTACCATAGGACAAAAGGTGTTAGTACTTAAGCCGGTGAAGACAGACAAATTGCAGGCGTCCTGGCAGGGCCCCTACCAGATCGTAGAGAAAAGGGGAGACACCACTTATGTGATAGCTAGCTGCCACGACAACAATCTTAGAAAGACATTCCATGTAAACATGCTCAAGGAATATTTTGAGCGACCAGAGAACGTGACGGCCGTATGTTGTTCCCCTCAGGAAGGCCCCGACAGTCTACCCATTCCAGACCTATTAGAAAAGAGTCTCCCCACAGGTATAGTGGCTCAGGTTCAGATAGGAGACCGACTTAGCCCCACTGAAAGGGAGCAGCTCAACCAACTCCTACAGTCCAAACACCTCACCTTCTCCCCGAAGCCAGGGTACACTACTTTAACCACCCACCAGGTAGATACTCCGGGACAAGCTCCCTTGCGCCAGGCTCCGTACCGAATCCCCGAAGCAGTTAGGATAGGAATGAAGAAGGAGATCGATGAGATGCTCCAACTCAGGGTAATTGAACCCTCCGATAGTCCCTGGGCCTCCCCAGTTGTCTTGGTGCCCAAGAAAGATGGGACCACCCGGTTCTGCGTAGACTATCGGAGGCTCAATGAAAAGACCGTGACGGACGCTTACCCTATGCCCAGGGTAGACGAGCTACTCGATCGTATAGCCAGGGGAAATTACCTGACCACTATTGACCTCTGCAAAGGTTACTGGCAGATTCCCCTGGCCCCGGAGGCTATCCCCAAGTCGGCATTAGTCACCCCATTCGGCTTATATCAGTTTAGGGTAATGCCGTTTGGGATGAAGAATGCCCCAGCTACATTCCAGCGCTTGGTGGATAGGCTCCTGGATGGTGTTACGGTACCAACAGTGTACCAAGGGTTAATACCAGATGAACAATGTCCTGCATAGGGAATCAGCAATTCACAACCCAGCCAGTTTCCCTGCAAACATGAGACCAAGCTCCACATTTCAGGTTTAAAAAAGAATAACTACTTTATTTGAAGGCAGCACACAGATTTATACACCCTGGCTTCAGGTTACAGAGGGCATTGGTTTAACAGTAAAGCAAACATATGAACAATGCATCAAACCTCTAACAATTGTCTATTCACAGGTAAAACAGATTAACATATTAAGTTAATTAACTAGGGAAGAACGTTTACTCAGACAATCTGATGTTGGGCAGTCTAGTTAACATAATCACACAAGGACACAATCAGTTTACCCAGACAGACTCCTGAGACACAATCAGATCTGAAACATACATAGAATACATCTTATTACAGAATATAGGAACAGTTCTTATTAGCTATAAAGTCTTTTATGCCCACTTGGCTTATAGAGTCACAATTGCTCCCAAAAGGTGCACTCACACCCTGTACCCATCCTGTATTTATGGATACAGGGTGACATAGACATAAGACAGAGTTATGAAAGTACATGGGGTGTCCAGCATATAAAATTCCATATTTTCATGCAGTCTCTGGGTATCCTTAAGCCCATGTACCTCCAGCCCAAAGAATGTTCCATAACAGGCCCTCCAATGTACAGTGGCGAGATTGGTTTCGTCACATCTCTCCCCTTTTCCAAACAGACTAACAGGGTATCTGACCTCCTGCCGGTCAGTGCCCTGGTTAGTCCAGCAACCCACCCATAAAACACAATTAGTAGTACAGCCCACCCACAATAAATGGTTACTACACCTGAGTACGGGGAAAACTTGTCCATGTCCAGGTGCCTCACCACAGCTGTGTGGGGGACTGGTACGCTGAATTGGTGGGTTGCGAGGTGGGCAGAGACCAGCTGTACTCTGCCCGGGTGCCAGCACTACCATGGAAGTAGCCTGGTGGGAGCCTGGTTGCTGGAGGGGGAGACCGACTGTCTCCCCTTTGGATACATAGCTGTGCTGCTGGAGGGGGAGACCAATCGTCTCCCCTTTGGCTAAACAGCCGTGTTGCTGGGGGACAGGACCATCAAACTCCTCTCCCTCTGGTTTGTCATGCTCGGCTGTCCAGGGTATGTACTGTGCCATATACCACCAGAGCGCCTGGTAGGCATGTCAGTTTGCTGGGACAATCCATCTGTATTCCCGTTATGAGAGAGAATTCCTGTCCATACAAACAAGGGTTCAAATTCCTCAGTGCCCAGACCAGGGCCAAACAGTCCTTCAAAATCACATCAGCTTCTTTACGAGTTTTCTGTACCTGCTCTTTATAGGTATCCACAATCCCTTCATACTGACATAGGGTGCCCTTGAGTTGCAGCACCTCACTATGAGCCAGCGTCAGCTTCTCCTCCAGTGTCACTAAGTTTTTCTTTAATGTTTCATGTTCCACTCTCAAGCTGGTGTTTTCTGCAGTCTGTCGGTGCAGCTTGTCTAGCAGAGATTCCTGTTCTAAACGTGCTTTTTCCTCTGCGCTCCTCTTCTCCTTCATCAGCGCATTGTAACGGGACCTCCACATATCAATAGCGGATAGAGATTTACTGAGCTCAGCGTCCTGGGGCTTAGCAGCAGGTGGGTCAGTCTCTGCTGCACGGATCTGGGCACGGGTAGTCACAGAGTTAACATCAGCGGGACCCATAGGAGCGTAGGCAGAAACAAGGGGGGCCAAGTCATTTCCAAGAAGAACATCAGCAGGTAAGTCCTCCTTGACCCCCACATTCACAGGTCTAGCGCCCACTCCCCAATCCAAATGTACCCTGGCAACAGGTAGGCTGAACACATCGCCCCCTGCTACCCTCACAGCCACAGTGTCTCCAGTGTACTGTTTCTCAGACACCAAGTTCTTTTGAAGCAAGGTCATGGTAGCACCAGTATCCCGTAGACCACTGACCTTCTTCCCATTCACTTTAACCAGTTGCCGGTTATTCCGGTGGGCAGCTTGCACAAGGTCTGCCTCATGTAGGATGCTCCAGCATTCTTGCGCCTCTACGTAGCGGGCCGCAGGCTGAGGATTACGTGGGATTCCGCCGGCGGGTCTTCTCCAGGACTGCGCTTGGTTCGCTGCTTTTAGGGGACACTCTGGTCTTTTGTGCCCTAGTTGCTTACATCTAAAGCACCGAATAGGTTGTGAGTAGCACCGCAGGGCTCTCTGAGGGTAGTTTGTGGCCGGAGGCCGTGTGGTATAGTGGTGCGCCGGGGTTTGGTAACTGGCAGCTGCTGGGGTGACTGGGGGTCTGTACTCCACTCTAGCAGGGGGCTTAGTGGTAGCAGTGTCCAGTTTGCGGGCATCCGTATACTCATCTGCCAAGCGAGCCGCTTCCTGCAGGGTGGAGGGTTTACGGTCCCGAACCCACTCTCGAACTCCTGCGGGTAATTTGTCGAAGCAATGTTCCAACAGGAATAGCTGCAGCACCTCTTCCCCAGATATGGCTTGGCACCCCGCTATCCAGTGAGCTGCTGTGCGGTGCACCTTACATGCCCACTCAAGGTAGGAATCTCCAGCTAATTTAACAGTGTCTCTGAACCGCCTCCTGTATGCCTCCGGTGTAACCGCATACCTGGAGAGCAGAGCCTCTTTTACAGTATTATAATCCCTGACTTCCTCATCTGGAATGGCCCGAAAAGCCTCTCTGGCCCGGCCGGATAATTTTCCAGATAATATCGTGACCCAGTCCTCTGCGGGTACCTTGTGTAGTGCACATTGCCTCTCAAAATCCGAAAGGTACCCATCAATCTCTCCTTCTGTTTCCAGGAAGTTTTTAAAAGCTGCAAAATGTACTTTTCTCTTTTCCATCTTAGTCAGTATTGTAATAATCCCCCTCTTCCTGAGGTTACTGGCTTGTGTAGTTGCTCTTCTGGGCGATAAGGTTCATTCCGTCGCTGCCACCAATGTTACGGTACCAACAGTGTACCAAGGGTTAATACCAGATGAACAATGTCCTGCATAGGGAATCAGCAATTCACAACCCAGCCAGTTTCCCTGCAAACATGAGACCAAGCTCCACATTTCAGGTTTAAAAAAGAATAACTACTTTATTTGAAGGCAGCACACAGATTTATACACCCTGGCTTCAGGTTACAGAGGGCATTGGTTTAACAGTAAAGCAAACATATGAACTGTTACAGAAGCATTAGTTATTTTGTTGTGAAGAGCTTATTTCCCAGCAGCAATGCCTGAACCAGCAAGCCAGCGCCTAAGAAGGGCTCCAAGAAAACTGTAACAAGTTTCATTTCATAAAGAGTTAACTCTTTTTTTTCCAGCTTTTAGAAACTATTGTCTAATCACCTCTGGAGCCAGACTGCTAATTGATAAGATGAACTTGTAAACTTGTTATCTTAAGTACTGTAATCCTATTGTGGCCTGTCAAAGGACAGTGCTCTCTATCTAAATGTGTGATGGGGGATTTTGTGCTTCCCCCCCTCTCCCCCTGGGAGTGCCCTGTGTGCATGTAACCTTAATAAAAAGCAGGCTGGGCATCCCAGTCCTGAGTTCTTGTTTGACCCTCAATCGCAGCGTTGACTCGTTTTTGTGGGCAGAAGGGTATCCTAGCTGTACTGCAGCTAAGGGAGATTATTCTATATTTGCGAGACTCATATAGAATACTATGGAAAGCAGCTTCTCCCCTCTTTAGCAATAGGGATCCAGGCTACTAAGCGGTCCATCTCTCAGCGAGACTAAGGGTAACCGTAACATTTGGCGGCAGCGGCGGGATTTTCCTGGATTTCCTAGGAGAGGTACAGAACGGATGGAGAGCGCTTACGAAAAATTGAAGCGTACAACCCTAAAGGATTTACTTGAAAGCAGAGGGGGGTACGCCAGCAACCGGCCGAGGAGAGAGCTGATCGCAGAATTGACCGAACTGGATCAGAGCTTCACAATGGCGGAAACACCGACCACGATTAGTGACGAAAAAACCAGGATTGTTCGGGAAAGGCTCTCATTATACGGGCCGAACCCCTCCATGGAATTGGTACAGCAGTTGATGGCGGAGGCGGACGAGGATATACGAGAGACTCGAGCCCACGAACTCAACCTAGCGAACGCACACCGCAATGCTGAAGCCCCGCAGGTAATCATCCCTGTCGAAAATGCTGGGAGGCCCAAGATACCCTATGCGGCATTTCGACCCTTCCTAGAGAGCGAGACAGGGATTGATGAATATTTGGCGGACTTCGAAAGGCAATGTGCCCTGCACCAGATTCCCAACAGAGAGTGGCCCACGATATTGTCTGGGAAACTATCCGGGCGAGCCCTGGAAGCCTTTCGTACTCTGGGTGCTGAGGAAGTGACACAGTATGAGCTAGTTAAGGAGACACTGTTGCGACGGTACACTGTAACTCCGGACACGTATCGCCGACAGTTTCGGGGCACGGAAAAGAAGCCTAACGATACCCATATGGAATGGGCGCACCGAATGCGGAGAGCGGCAAATCACTGGCTGAGCGGAAGTAAAGCGGTGACTGGGGAGGAAATTTTACAATTGTTTCTCTTAGAACATTTTTATAATGGCATGGAACAGCAAGGGAAGGAATGGCTGCGAGGCAGGCGGCCTTCTACCTTAGAAGAAGCAGCCAAATTGGCCGATGAACATTATGACTCCCGTCTTCATGAACCCATGAACTACCGAGCTCCAGCACGGGTCGAACCCAGAGAGGTTTACCGTGCACCCCCTCGTGCTGAATTCCGAGCCCCGGTGCCCACAGGGCCCGTCCGACACTCAGGACCACCCAATAACAGCTCTGAGCGTCCCAGACCGACTTGCCACCGATGCAAGCAACCAGGGCATTTCATGGCTAGCTGCCCCCTTAATACGCACCAGACACCCAGGAATTACAATTACCCCTCTGGGTCCTATCGTCCGGCCCGGGCCCTCTGTGTTAACCAAGAGGCCCCTATGGAGGGATATGTGGGGCCGCTTCACGAGGCAGACCCTGTATATGCTGCCTCAGATAACCGCCAGCACCATCGGCAGAGGGTATGGCTCGAGGGGCGATCTACCGAGGGATTGCGAGACACAGGTGCTACTATCACGCTGGTACAGAGTCATTTGGTGCCAGAGCACAAGCGATCCGGACAGACTGTGGCAGTTAGAGTGGCGGGGGGGGATGTGTACAAAATTCCAACAGCTAAAGTGCATCTTGATTGGGGAGCGGGAAAGGGGGCTGTGAACGTGGGCCTAATGGATAATTTACCTGCCGAAGTACTACTGGGCAACGATTTGGGCCCCATGACTTCTGCCTATGCTCCAGTATGCAACAACGAGGCGGACCCAGTGACTACACGGGCCCAAGCCCGGACGGAGCGAGAGCTCTCACCAGTGCGGGAGACACAGGTAAGACCTACCCCGACCTTGCCTGACAGGTTAGGCCCCATACCCTGGGACACCCCAGATGCCTTCGAGGCAGAGTCTAAGACTGACCCGACCTTACAAAAGTACCGGGAACGAGCAGAGACCGGAGGGGGCGGGGCAGATAACGAAACATTCTTATGGGAAAAAGGGAAACTATACCGCTGGACAGAGAAAAGGGGACAGCGTAGGCGACAGCTGGTAGTGCCCCACAAATACCGTCAAGAAATCCTCAAAATAGGCCACGACATCCCCTTAGCAGGCCACCTAGCCGTTACCCGTACCCTACACCGCATTACTCACACGTTCTTTTGGCCAGGGGTGCACGCTGACGTTAGAACTTACTGTAACACCTGCGATGTGTGTCAACGAGTAGGAAGGCGAGGCGATCACCCTAAAGCCCAGCTAGTAAATATGCCCATTGTAGAGGAACCCTTCAGCCGGGTTGCTATTGACCTAGTGGGACCACTGGCTACCCCTAGTCCCTCCGGTAAGCGATACATTCTTACCGTAGTGGACTACGCTACCAGGTACCCAGAGGCTGTCGCCCTATCCAACATACAAGCGGATACGGTAGCGAATGCACTAGTACAGGTGTTCTCCCGGGTAGGATTTCCAAAAGAAATCCTATCCGACCGAGGCACCCAATTTACGGCTGAATTGACCCAACAACTCTGGCAGGTTTGCAAAATTAAGTCCCTCCTAAGCTCCCCATACCACCCCCAGACGAACGGGCTGTGTGAGAGGTTCAATGGGACCCTCAAGCAAATGCTCAAGACGTTCACTCAGGAATACCGAGACTGGGAACGCTTCCTGCCGCACCTCCTATTTGCTTATCGGGAGGTGCCCCAGGAAACGACAGGGTTCTCTCCCTTCGAGTTGCTCTACGGAAGAAAGGTACGGGGACCCCTAAACCTGATCCGTGAGCACTGGGAGGGAGAGATGGAGGCTGACGGTGTCCCAATTGTGCCATACGTGCTGGAACTCAGGGACCGAATGGAGCAATTAGCCAAATCCGTGCGGGCTAATCTCCAGTTGGCCCAGAGAAGACAGAAAGTATGGTACGATCGGGGGGCCCGAAAGAGAATCTTCACCATAGGACAAAAGGTGTTAGTACTTAAGCCGGTGAAGACAGACAAATTGCAGGCGTCCTGGCAGGGTCCCTACCAGATCGTAGAGAAAAGGGGAGACACCACTTATGTGATAGCTAGCTGCCACGACAACAATCTTAGAAAGACATTCCATGTAAACATGCTCAAGGAATATTTTGAGCGACCAGAGAACGTGACGGCCGTATGTTGTTCCCCTCAGGAAGACCCCGACAGTTTACCCATTCCAGACCTATTAGAAAAGAGCCTCCCCACAGGTATAGTGGCGCAGGTTCAGATAGGGGACCGACTTAGCCCCACTGAAAGGGAGCAGCTCAACCAACTCCTCCAGTCCAAACACCTCACCTTCTCCCCGAAGCCAGGGTACACTACTTTAACCACCCACCAGGTAGATACTCCGGGACAAGCTCCCTTGCGCCAGGCTCCGTACCGAATCCCCGAAGCAGTTAGGACAGGAATGAAGAAGGAGATCGATGAGATGCTCCAACTCGGGGTAATTGAGCCCTCCGATAGTCCCTGGGCCTCCCCAGTTGTCTTGGTGCCCAAGAAAGATGGGACCACCCGGTTCTGCGTAGACTATCGGAGGCTCAATGAAAATACCGTGACGGACGCTTACCCTATGCCCAGGGTAGACGAGCTACTCGATCGTATAGCCAGGGGAAATTACCTGACCACTATTGACCTCTGCAAAGGTTACTGGCAGATTCCCCTGGCCCCGGAGGCTATCCCCAAGTCGGCATTCGTCACCCCATTCGGCTTATATCAGTTTAGGGTAATGCCGTTTGGGATGAAGAATGCCCCAGCTACATTCCAGCGCTTGGTGGATAGGCTCCTGGATGGCTTCCAGAGTTTTGCTTGCGCCTACCTGGACGACATAGCGATCCACAGTGAGTCCTGGGAGGACCACTTAGCTCATGTGGGAATGGTTCTGGATCAGATCCGGGCTGCTGGCCTGACTCTGAAGCCAGAAAAATGCCACTTTGGGATGGCCGAGGTACAGTACCTGGGTCACCGGGTGGGGTGTGGAAAGCAGCGACCAGAGCCGGCCAAAATAGAAGCTGTCGCCAATTGGCCCACCCCCATCACTAAGACTCAGGTCCTAGCCTTCCTGGGCACGGCAGGGTACTATAGACGGTTCGTACCAGACTACAGCACACTTGCCAAACCCCTGACTGACTTGACCAAGAAGAACTTACCTCGACAGATCCTGTGGTCTCCCCACTGTGAAACGGCTTTCCAGGCTCTCAAAAATGCTCTAATTAACGCTCCTGTCTTGGCGGCCCCAGCCCTTAACAAACGTTTTATCGTCCATACAGATGCTTCCATGTTCGGGCTGGGAGCCGTCCTCAGCCAAGTAGGCGAAGATGGAGGGGAGCATCCAGTTGCCTACATCAGCCGGAAGCTCCTGCCCCGCGAAGTCAGCTATGCAGCGGTCGAAAAGGAGTGTTTGGCTTTGGTGTGGGCATTAAAGAAATTGACTCCCTATTTATATGGTCAGGAGTTCACTCTGGTCACCGACCATAACCCGTTGGTGTGGCTGAACCGGGTCTCTGGAGATAACGGCAGGCTATTACGTTGGAGCTTATCGTTGCAAACCTTCAATTTCACCATTACTTACAGACCTGGGAAACAGAATGGCAACGCCGACGGGTTGTCCAGACAAACCGACCTCAGCCCCGCATAACCAGCGGTCTGGACAGCCTTAGTCTGCCCCGAAAAGGGGTCAGACCGTGTCTGCCAGAGTGTTCCACAGAAAGGGAGCAATGTTACAGAAGCATTAGTTATTTTGTTGTGAAGAGCTTATTTCCCAGCAGCAATGCCTGAACCAGCAAGCCAGCGCCTAAGAAGGGCTCCAAGAAAACTGTAACAAGTTTCATTTCATAAAGAGTTAACTCTTTTTTTTCCAGCTTTTAGAAACTATTGTCTAATCACCTCTGGAGCCAGACTGCTAATTGATAAGATGAACTTGTAAACTTGTTATCTTAAGTACTGTAATCCTATTGTGGCCTGTCAAAGGACAGTGCTCTCTATCTAAATGTGTGATGGGGGATTTTGTGCTTCCCCCCCTCTCCCCCTGGGAGTGCCCTGTGTGCATGTAACCTTAATAAAAAGCAGGCTGGGCATCCCAGTCCTGAGTTCTTGTTTGACCCTCAATCGCAGCGTTGACTCGTTTTTGTGGGCAGAAGGGTATCCTAGCTGTACTGCAGCTAAGGGAGATTATTCTATATTTGCGAGACTCATATAGAATACTATGGAAAGCAGCTTCTCCCCTCTTTAGCAATAGGGATCCAGGCTACTAAGCGGTCCATCTCTCAGCGAGACTAAGGGTAACCGTAACATGAACAATGCATCAAACCTCTAACAATTGTCTATTCACAGGTAAAACAGATTAACATATTAAGTTAATTAACTAGGGAAGAACGTTTACTCAGACAATCTGATGTTGGGCAGTCTAGTTAACATAATCACACAAGGACACAATCAGTTTACCCAGACAGACTCCTGAGACACAATCAGATCTGAAACATACATAGAATACATCTTATTACAGAATATAGGAACAGTTCTTATTAGCTATAAAGTCTTTTATGCCCACTTGGCTTATAGAGTCACAATTGCTCCCAAAAGGTGCACTCACACCCTGTACCCATCCTGTATTTATGGATACAGGGTGACATAGACATAAGACAGAGTTATGAAAGTACATGGGGTGTCCAGCATATAAAATTCCATATTTTCATGCAGTCTCTGGGTATCCTTAAGCCCATGTACCTCCAGCCCAAAGAATGTTCCATAACAGGCCCTCCAATGTACAGTGGCGAGATTGGTTTCGTCACAGATGGCTTCCAGAGTTTTGCTTGCGCCTACCTGGACGACATAGCGATCCACAGTGAGTCATGGGAGGACCACTTAGCTCACATAGGAATGGTTCTGGATCAGATCCGGGCTGCTGGCCTGACTCTGAAGCCAGAAAAATGCCACTTTGGGATGGCCGAGGTACAGTACCTGGGTCACCGGGTGGGGTGTGGAAAGCAGCGACCAGAGCCGGCCAAGATAGAAGCTGTCGCCAATTGGCCCACCCCCATCACTAAGACTCAGGTCCTAGCCTTCCTGGGCACGGCAGGGTACTATAGACGGTTCGTACCAGACTACAGCACACTTGCCAAACCCCTGACTGACTTGACCAAGAAGAACTTACCTCGACAGGTCCTGTGGTCTCCCCACTGTGAAACGGATTTCCAGGCTCTCAAAAATGCTCTAATTAACGCTCCTGTCTTGGCGGCTCCAGCCCTTAACAAACGTTTTATCGTCCATACAGATGCTTCCATGTTCGGGCTGGGAGCCGTCCTCAGCCAAGTAGGCGAAGATGGAGGGGAGCATCCAGTTGCCTACATCAGCCGGAAGCTCCTGCCCCTCGAAGTCAGCTATGCAGCGGTCGAAAAGGAGAGTTTGGCTTTGGTGTGGGCATTAAAGAAATTGACTCCCTATTTATATGGGCAGGAGTTCACTCTGGTCACCGACCATAACCCGTTGGTGTGGCTGAACCGGGTCTCTGGAGATAATGGCAGGCTATTACGTTGGAGTTTATCGTTGCAACCCTTCAATTTCACCATTACTTACAGACCTGGGAAACAGAATGGCAACGCCGACGGGTTGTCCAGACAAACCGACCTCAGCCCCGCATAACCAGCGGTCTGGACAGCCTTAGTCTGCCCCGAAAAGGGGTCAGACCGTGTCTGCCAGAGTGTTCCACAGAAAGGGAGCACTGTTACAGAAGCATTAGTTATTTTGTTGTGAAGAAACTTATTTCCCAGCAGCAATGCCTGAACCAGCCAAGCCAGCGCCTAAGAAGGGCTCCAAGAAAACTGTAACAAGTATCATTTCATAAAGGGTTAACTTTGTTCAGTTTTGAGAAAACTATTTTCTGAGGCAGGTTTCCTAGCATATTGTGTACTGTAATTAAGTTTGTGATAAGCATTCACTGCTAGGTGATAAGAAGGACTCAATTGTTTTCTTGTGTGTACTTGTTATCTGCGGTGGCCTGTCCAAGGGCTTTGTCTAAATGTGTGATGGGGGATTTTATGCTTCCCCCCCTGGGAGTGCCCTGTGTGCATGTAACCTAAATAAAAAGCAGGCTGGGCATCCCAGTCCTCAGTTCTTGGTTGTCCCTCAATCGCAGCGTTGACTCGTTTTTGTGGGCAGAAGGGTATCCTAGCTGTACTACAGCTAAGGGGGATTATTCTACATTTGCGAGACTCATATAGAATACTATGGAAAGCAGTTTCTCCCCTCTTCAGCAATAGGAATCCAGGCTACTAAGCGGTCCATCTCTCAGCGAGACTAAGGGTAACCGTAACAATATATATATATTTTCTTTCTCTTTTTAAAATTGAAACAGTTACATTAGTCTGTTCAATGGTTCTTTGCCGAGAGATGGAGATTTTTGTGACTCCTAATAATGATATTTTAATTTTTAACATGTGTATAATAGACACACTCTTTGTTCATCTTCCTATCCCTATCCTAGCTGTATAAATTATTCCTTTGTTTATTGCCAACAGTGTATATATATTTATCTCTCATAATTGGTTCTGTTTTGATACAAGATTTATATACTTTTATTACTGAATAGTATTTTTCATGTGATGAGATTATATGTATTCTACTATGTATGCTAGTTTATTTAAGCTTCAGATAGGGAGGTATACCTTTAACAGTCACCAACAGGTGTTACCATCATGACGTAGCTAGGCGTGTCTTTTTAAGCAGTGTTGGAATTACCATGTTTAGTCCCTGATGAAGTGCCTACGGGCAGGAAACGCGTCGGACGTCTTTGTTGTCTCAAGCTCCCTCCTGAGCTTGTTTGTACCCTGTATGTATGTTACGACTTACAATAAAGTCTATTTTTACTTGCACCAAGTTTTGCGGAACCATTTTTACCTTGCAACAGGTTTTTCTTTTCTCTGATTGCTTACTTGGGAGCTGGAGGAGCGTCTCCCTACCTGTCAGCAAGGCGTCTCGAGGTTAACCTGTGCAGCGGTGTGATAATACAAGGTAACTTTACTTTACTACAGTGCTATAATGTTGGATATATTACGCTATTAGCAAATACAGCATTCACCGCAAGGATACCTATGAGACCACAATTATTTAGTGTTCACTGCATATTCACATTGACTGGCAATTTGGATTAACAGTCACATAACCGAATTGTCTTTAAAGATACAGGACTACCACAGCAGTGCATACACATCTTCACTTTCTTGTGCTTAAACTGCATTTTCTGTTTGTGTTTACATATTTTGGCTACCATATGTACTAATTTGACTTCTCCCTTGGGGGAGGAGATCCTGGCTGCACAAACCAATGCACCTCCTTAGAAACCTAGTGGTAAGTGTTTTGTTCCTGAATATCTTCAAACTAAACTTTTGCACACTTACCACTATCCTAAAGCCGCAGGTCACCCAGGCAAGAACCAAATGATTTGGTCTGTCACTCGACATTTCTGGTGGCCAGATCTTCGTTCTGATGTTGCTGCGTATGTTGCCTCCTGCTCAGTTTGTGCACAGAATAAGACTCCTCGACATCTTCCTGTGGGTCTTCTTCAACCTATTGCTAATGGTGAGCATCCTTGGACACATCTTTCCATAGACTTCATTGTCAAGCTCCCTGTTTCCAATGGCAATACTGTTATCCTTATGGTGGTTGACTGTTTTTCTAAAATGTGACATTGCATTTCCTTGAAGAAGTTGCCTACCGCTCAGGAGCTTGCTTCAATTTTTGCCCGGGAGGTCTTCTGTTTACATGGGTTACCCAAGGAGATAGTGTCGGACTGGGGTAGCCAGCTTGTCTCCAGATTTTGGTGCTCCTTTTGTGCTCAAATGGGGATTCAGCTTTCCTTCTCCTCGGCATATCACCCTCAATCCAATGGGGCTGCAGGACCGGTCTAATCAAGCTCTGGAACAGTGCCTCCATTGCTATGTCTCAGATCATCACAATAATTGGTCTGAACTATTACCCTGGGCAGAGTTTGCTCGTAATAGTGCTATTAATGCTTCCTCCAAGTTATCCCCGTTCATGGCAAATTATGGGTTTCAACCATCCTTGCTGCCCGATTCATTCATGTCTCAGGGTATTCCAGCTTTGGAGGAGCATCTCTGGCAACTCCCTTCCACGTGGGTGCAGATTCAGGATTGCCTTCATCGTTCTATGCAGCGCCAAATGTTCCAGGCTGATCGTAGGCGTCTGCCCGCGCCTTCCTACCAGGTTGGTGAGAGAGTTTGGCTGTCCTCCCAAGACTTGAACCTTCGTGTGCCTTCCAATAAACTGGTTCCCCATTATGTTGCTCCTTTTCAAATACTCCAACGGGTCTTGTGGCCTACGCTCTTGACCTTCCTCCTGCAATGCGCATCTCCAATGTTTTTCATGCCTCCCTCTTGAAACCATTGGTTTGTAATCGGTTTACCACTGTGTTGCCTCATCCCCATCCTATCTTTGTTGACAACCATGAGGAGTATGAGGTCAGCAGCATTATTGACTCTCGTATGTCCAGGGGCCACGTACAGTATTTGGTTCACTGGAGGGGCTACGGTCCGGAGGAGCGTTCATGGGTTCCCTCCTCTGATGTTCATGCTCCCGCCCTCCTCCGTGCCTTCCCTGCCCGTTTCCCCAATAAGCCTTTTGTCCTCCCACGTGGGAGGAATCATTGAGGGGAGGGTACTGTCAGGGTTTTTTCCCTGTTTTGTTTGCCATGTGCTGCTGGCAGCCATTTTACTCACTTCTCTTGCTGACTCTTTTACTCACCTCTCTTGCTGACTCTGGTGCATACTGTGTGATGCTGCTCATTTCCTGCACTTGCTTTTATGGCCAGACTGGTGTACATCATCCGTGTGAGGCAGGATGCAGTCTCAGAATTGTGATGTCATCACTTATTATATAAAGGGCCTCTGTTCAGTATGATTTGCCCTTGCATTGTCTCAGACCTGTTTGTAAGAGCTCCTGTGTATTACCTGGCTGTCTGACGTCCCTCCTGGTTCCTGCTCCCTGGCTTGTTCCTGACTCTGCTGTTCTCCTTGTTCCTGATTCCGGCTCGTCTGACTACTCACTTTCGCCTAGATTACGAGTTTTGCTGGTAAAAACTTGTGGGGCTAACGCTCCTTTTTTTTCCAGCGCTTACTTTAAACAACGCTGGTATTATGAGTTTTCTGAATGGCTGCATTAGCCTCAGAAAAGTGAGCGTTGAGCAAAATTTAGCTCCACTTCTCACCTCAATACCAGAGTTGCTTATGGTAGTGGTAAGCTGGAAAAACGTGCTTGTGCAAGATTTCCCCATAGGATACAATGGGGCTGAGCTGGCTGAAAAAAAAACCTAACACCTGCAAAAAAGCAGCGCTCAACTCCTAACGCAGCCTTATTGTTTCCTATATGGAAACACTTTCTAAGTCTACACCTAACACCCGAACATGAACCCCGAGTCTAAACACCCCTAACCTTACACTTATTAACCTCTAATCTGCCGCCCCAACATCGTCGCCACCTACATTATCCCTATGAACCCCAAATCTGCTGCCCCTTACATCGCCGACACCTATATTATATTTATTAACCCCTAATCTTCCTCACCCAATGTCGCCGCCACCTACTTACAAATATTAACCCCTAATCTGCCAACCGGACATTGCCGCCACTATAATAAATGTATTAACCCCTAAACCGCCGCACTCCCGCCTCACAAACACTATAATAAATCATATTGACCCCTAATCTGTCCCCCCAATGTTGCCTCCACCTACCTACAATTATTAACCCCTAATCTCCCGCCCCTCAATGTCGCCGCTACTATGATAAAGTTATTAACCCCTAAACCTAAGTCTAACCCTAACCCTAACACCCCCTAACTTAAATATAATTTAATTAAAACGAAATACAATTACTATAATTAAATAAATTAATCCTATTTAAAACTAAATACTTACCTATAAAATAAACCCTAATATAGCTACAATATAACTAATAGTTACATGTTAGCTATTTTAGGATTTATATTTATTTTTCTGGCAACTTTGTATTTATTTTAACTAGGTACAATAGCTATTAAATAGTTAATAACTATTTAATAGCTACCTAGTTAAAATAATTACAAAATTACCTGTAAAATAAATCCTAATCTAAGTTACAAATACACCTAACACTACACTATCAATAAATTAATTAAATAAATTAACTACAATTATCTAAACTCAAATACAATTAAATAAACTAAAAAACTATAGTACAAAAAAAAACAAACACTAAATTACAAAAATAAAAAAATATTACAACAATTTTAAACTAATTACACCTAATCTAAGCCCCATAATAAAATAAAAAAGCCCACCAAAATAATACAATTCCCTATCCTAAACTAAATTACAAAGTAATCAGCTCTTTTACCAGCCCTTCAAAGGGCTTTTTGTGGGGCATTGCCCCAAAGTAATCAGCTCTTTTACCTGTAAAAAAAACCTAACACTACCCCCCTGAAGATCACCCTACCTTGAACCGTGTTCACCCAGCCGGGCACCGATGGGCCAGAAGAGGACATCCAGACCGGCAGAAGTCTTCATCCTATCCGGGCAGAAGTGGACATCCGGACTGGCAGACATCTTAATCCAGGCGGCATCTTCTATCTTCATCCTTCCTGAGCCGAGCCATCTTCTATCCAGCCGATGCGGAGCCATCCTCTTCTTCCGATGTCCTAACGCAAAATGAAGGTTCCTTTAAATGACGTCATCCAAGATGGCATCCCTCGAATTCCGATTTGCTGATAGGATTCTATCAGACAATCGGAATTAAGGTAGGAAAAATCTGATTGGTTGATTTAATCAGCCAATCGGATTGAAGTTCAATCCGATTGGCTGATTGTATAAGCCAATAGAATGCGAGGTCAGATAAGTGTCTCAAGCATCCTCCCCCTGCAGAGAGAGTGGTTAATTTATTATATTTTCATGTTGGTGGTAGTAGTCCGGGGGATATAGCTACTCAAATCTCCACCACTAGCGCTTTTAAAAGTGAGGTGCTCTAAGCTTACCAATGTAAAGATTTCTTCGATCCTATTTTACTTTCACAATAGGTATGTGTGACCTTTCATAAAATAAAGGTGGGCTATAATAATTCCAGGTTATGTGGGTCTAGTCCCTTCAGTTTGAATTTACCACTTCAATAGAGGGGTTCTCGTACTACCTGTTACCCAGGTATAGGGCCCATACTAGTGTGATAGGGTACATTTTATAAACCTTGTTACTCGTATAGCTAGAACCCTGACCTAAGATCATAGCTAACACAATATTTTACTGTTACATTGATATGGTCAGGTTATTTATTCCATGTGGGATTTTTCTTGTAACCCTGTCTATATTAATATCTGGTCCTATTTGCACAATGATTTATATGACTGTATAATGCCAGCATGTAGAGCATAATATGACACATAGTGAATGTCTAGGAATGTATTTTGTATTCATATGATTATATAGAGGGACTTTGTTAAATACTTGTTCTTCCTGTTATTCTCTATTTTTGGACGGTCTCCACTTTATAATACAAAGATCTGAGGATACCTGAGACCTAAGTATGATAGTTCGGGATACTATTTAGTTGATATGGGGTTATCTATATATGCTTATATAACATTTTTGTACTAAGCCATTTAATTACATTCTATAACTTGGGGCCATCCCAAAAGGCTCTGCCCCCCCCTCCCCTCCCCTCTTCTTCCCTTTATTAAGATAATATTCTAATATTTTGTCACGCAGTTCTCATGTTATGGACTTACAGTTATATATTTTGTGAATGTGACTTAAAATCTATCCTACGTAAGATATGTCCCCCCTCCCCCCCCTTATCCATATATGTATTTGCCTAACATGGTGAATGTCTTATGCGGTATTAATCTGCACTTTTTTTCTATTTATGTTTATAAATCATGCCAGTAAGTGGCTATGTATCACTATAATTTCCTCTAGCGACATAAGCTATTAGTGATAGGTCCATGAGTGGCCTATAGACTAGACAGGAGGTATATAAAACTTAAAAAATCTGAGGTTTCCCGGCCAAATATGTTTTGGTAGAAATGTAGCTCAACCTGTTTAAACCCCTATTATTGTGATTGTTATTTCTGTAATTGTTTTCTGTATAACAAAACATATATTTTGTTTTAGTGTTTTGCATGAAAACCTCAATAAAAATCTTTGATTTAAAAAAAAAATCTTAGTTGTGTCTTGTGTAAGGAAGTGTCTAATTTTGGAGATGTTTTTAAGGGGGAAGCGGCAGGCTTTAGCCAAGGACTGAATGTGAGGAGTGAAGGAAAGATCTGAGTCAAATGTGACCCCGAGACATCAGGCAATTTGTATTATTTTTTTGCTATTAATAAAGGTGTGATTATTTTTGCACTTCTCGTCTCAGTCAGATTCCTGGCACCCTGACAGGTCTCTGAAGGAAATCAAGTTATTAATCTTTTAATGGGTACTTTTCCCTGCAAGCAAGGATTGGGGTTATGCTGTGTCCATGTAATTCTCTTTAGTAATGGTGGCTTTTAGCAGTTGGAAGACGGCAAGGTGGTCTTTGCTTACCTTCCAACATTTTTGCTACCCCTATATAGAAAAAACAGGGTTGGTTACTCTGTTTTTTCTTTATCTACAGGTCTATGTCAGTGAGGATGCTGTCACACCTTTTACTGTACCTGCCCTACAGTGGATCCACAGGTAAGTGCTTTTACCTTCTAGGAGTTTCTTGTTTAAAGAAAAAAAAAGACCTCTTGGAGAGCTAGCCCTGGAATAAGGGTAAGCAATCCAGAAAACCTTCTGCTGACACTAAATCAGCTTGAAGGGGCCACACCCGATCCAGTTCCTTCCTTCAGCAGACGTGGATTTGCGATGTTCCAGACCCTTGGGCAGTGGATATTGTCTCCCAGGGATACAAGATAGGATTCAAATATTGTCCTCCCAGGGACAGATTTCTACTATCAAGATTATCTGTAAACCAGGCAAAGAAAGAGGCTTTCTTAAACTGTGTAAAGGATCTGTCTTCTCTGGGACTGATTGTCCCAGTTCCTCTAACAAAATAGGGTCGGGATTTTATTCAAATCTTTTTGTGGTTCCCAAAAAGGAGGGAACTTTTCAACCCATTCTAGACCTCAAGTCTCTCAACAAGTTTCTCAAAGTTCTGTCCTTCAAAATGGAGACTATTCGTTCTATTTTCCCTCTAGTTCAGGAGGGTCAATTTATGACCACCATAGACCTGAAGGATGCGTATTTTCATCTTCCTATCCACAAGGAACATATCAAGTTCCTGAGGTTTGCCTTTTTGGATCAACATTTCCAATTTGTAGCCCTTTCTTTTGGCCTCGCCACTGCTCCGCAAATCTTTACAAAGGTTCTAGGGGCTCTTTTGGCTGTGGCCAGATCTCTAGGTATTGCAGTGGCTCCTTACCTGGATGGTATCTTGGTTCAGGTGCCATCTTTTCAGTTAGCAAGATCCCATACAGATTCTCTGTTATCTATTCTCTGCTCTTACGGATGGAAGGTGAATCTAGGAAAAAGTTCCTTGATGCCAAGTACCAGGGTATGTTTTCTGGGAACAATCATAGACTCAGTTTTTTTTGATGGAGGTCAGAAAAATCTAGCTTCTTGCGGGCTGTTGCTCTCTTTAGTCCTCTTTTCGTCCATCAGTGGCAGTGTGTATGGAAGTAATTGGTCTCAATGTGGCATCCATGGACATTATTCCGTTTGTTCACTTCCAACTGAGATCTCTACAGTTATGTATGCTCAGTCAATCAAATGGAGACCAATCAAATCTCTCCCAGAGGATAATTTTAGACTCTCAGACAAGGATTTATCTGTCCTGGTGTATCTCCCAAGACCATTTATCTCAGGACAATTGTTTCCTGAGACCTCCTTGGGAGATTGTGACCATGGATACCAGCGAGTTAGGCTGGGTAGCAGTTTGGGGTTCCTTAAGAGCTCAAGGAGTCTGGACTCAGGAAGAATCTGACCTCCCTATTAATATCGTAGAATTGAGAGCAATTTTCTATGCACTAACAGCTTGGCTTCAACTGAGTTTAGTCTGGTTTATCAGATTTCAACTTCCGTGGCGTATATCAACCACCAAGGAGGAACTCAGAGCTTATTAGCTATGAAAGAGTTGACTCGCATTCTTCAGTGGGCAGAGTTTCACAATTGTCATCTCTCTGCCATTCATATCCCAGGGGTGGACAACTGGGAAGAGTGTTTTCTGAGCAGGCAGACTTTTCACCCAGGGGAATGGGTTCTCTATCTGGAAGTATTCTTAATGTTAACCCTTAAATGGGGAGTTCCGGAGCTGGATCTGATGGCATCTCGTCTAAATGCCAAGCTCCCTCAGGTGATAGCCTGTATCAAACAGGATCAGACTTTGGTGATTCTAATAGCTCCAGCGTGGCCTCGCAGAACTTGGTTTGCAGACCTAGTGAAGAGAATTCACCGTATTCTGTTCTTTTTCAGGAGGGACTGGGAAGAGGTTTATGAGCCAGTTCTCTAAATGGTCAGATTTCAGCTCTGTCGATTCTTTTACAGAAGCATCTGGCAGTTTTGCCAGATGTTCAATCTTTTGTTTAGGCTTTGGTTAGAATCAGGCCTTTGTTTGGGTCAATTGCTCCTCCTTGGAGTATTAATCTTGTCCTCAGGGTTCTGCAGCAGGCTCCATTTGAGCCTATGCATTCTGTTGATATTAAATTATTGTCCTGGAAGGTTTTGTTTCTGCTGGCAATTTCCTCTGCCCGTAGAGTTTCTGAGCTTTGGCTCTACAGTGTGAACCTCCTTATCTTATTTTTCATGTGGATAAGGCGGTCCTCTGAACTAAATTAGGATTCCTACCTAAGAAATATTATCCAAGAAATTGTTGTTCCTCAATTTTGTCCTAATCTTTCCTCTCAGAAGGAATGGTTGTTGCACAATCTCAATGTTGTGCGTGCCAAGATTTTCGTCAATCTTCTGCTCTTTTTTTTCTATTTTCTGGTAAGCGGAAGGGTCAAAAGGCCACTTTTTCTACTCTCTCCTTTTGGCTGAGAAGAGTTATTTGATTGGCTTATGAGACAGCTGTACAGCAGCCTCCAGAGAAAATTATGGCTCACTCCACTAGGGCTGTTGCTTCCTCTTGGACCTTTAAAAATTATGCTTCTATGGAACAGATTTGCAAGGTGACCACTTGGTCATCATTGCATACTTTTTTCAAATTTGATGTTTGCCTCATCTGAGGCTTCTTTTGGGAGTAAAGTTCTTCAATCGGTGGTGCCTTCGGTTAAGGTTCGCCTGTATCCCTCTCTTCCATTCTGTGGACTTGAGCTTGGGTATAGGTTCCCACTGGTAATTGAATTGATATGTGGACTCTCCATTCCATTGGAAAGAAAATATAAATTATGCTTACCTGATAAATTATTTTATTTCCTGGCATGGAGAGTCAATGACCCGCCCTTATTTTAATCTTAAAACAACTTTTGTCATTTTCTAAACCTCGGGCACCTCTATACCCTTTGTGTCTTCTTCTCTTTCCATGATCCCTCGGCTGAATGACTGAGGATTGTGGGAAATGGGAGGATACTTGAAGCTTTGCTGGGGTGTTCTGTGCCTCCACCTGGTGGCCAGGAGTTGAATGGATTTGTGGACTCTCCATGCCAGGAAAGAAAATAATTTATCAGATAAGCATAAATTATATATTTTTGTTAAAAAAAGTTAACCCTACCGACAGCTGAAGGTTACATGTGCAAAACAACTACTTTATACTCTAACATACTATAATATGCTATTTTTTTTCTAAATGCTACCAAGTTGTTGTATATTTAAGGATAATGGATTTACTGTCACTGACAACACCTGGTAAAGCTCTCACAGTATGTGAAGCCTGCAGCAAATAGATAGCATCTTACACCAGCCAACTTCAGTAGCACTTTATTTATATTTTATTTTAATTTTTGCCATATAAACTTGCCAATTAAAAAAATAAAATAAAAGTTGGTTAAAAATAGACACTGGAAGTGCCACCAAGTTCTAGCTAGTGACAAACAGGTGACATTTATGAAATAAAACTAAAGTGAAAATTAAAATTTCATTACACTGAGCTAACTTTGATATTTTGCAGAAAGAAAATCTACTATTCATTAAAACATCATCTTAAATGAATGTTTAAAAATTGCTGGCAAGTATTTTAAAATAATTTTCAAAAATAAGCAAAATTAATTACATAGCTAAGCTGCCTGGAGCAGCCATCTCCACCCCCCTTATCAGTGTTTAGACACAGGCATTGTATTTCAACTGAGTTCACAGCTTCTAGGAATGCTCCAGCAGATAATCCCTATTCACTTTTGCATTCTACCAAAACAACAATAGATATAGATACAGCCATAGAAGGAGATATGTGGGGGGAGTTAAAACTTTAAAATTTAGAAACTAAAAAGAAAGGGTTAATGGTGAGGCACTGCAGAATAAATTTGCAGGTAAAGTAATTAAAGTACATATTATTATATTTTGTCTCTATCCCAACTTGTTTTATGTCCCTTTGAATGGACATGGAATCCAAATGTTCTTTCATGACCAACTTTCAACAACTTTCCAGTTTACGTCTATTATCAAATTTCTTTTGGAATAATTTGTTGAAAGAGCAGCAATGCTTACCTAGATAAACCTTTCAGCAAAGAATAACAAGAGAAGAAGCAAATAAAATAATAGAAGTAAATGGGAAAGTTATTTAAAATGATATGGTCTGTCTAAATCATGAATGTCTAATTATGACTTTACTGTCCCTTTAAGGGCCGGATTATCTAAACCTCTCCGCTCTGGCAGATGATTTAATACGTTTTGTCAGTACTCACAGGTTTTTAAAAAGTCATTTTTTTCTTGAGAGTTGTTTACTTCTCTATGTGAAGTTCTAGATGTGAAGGAGAGACACCTATTGTAAAAATAATGCTCAAAAATAGCCCCAAAGATTTGACAAGATTTCTCTCCATGCCAGTGAGTTTATGATCATAGGGCCCTAAGTACTTTGGTTTATTATGAAATTCTTCTTTATTATTTTAATAAAATAATATTAATTAAACAATTGGGTGTTTTGTCTATAAAAAAAGACTCTTGAGATGTGATCGTATGAATACTTAATACAAATATAATCAAGGCTCATATAAAGTCGGTAGAAGAGCTGTTCATCCCAAGTCAGTTGTTTGTGAGAAGAGGTCTCACTTTAAGGCTAGGGGAAAGGAGAGTTAATCTCCAGCAAGGTAAATGTTTTTTCACTGTAAGAGCAAGTTGTGGAACTCATTGACAAAGGAGGTAGTGCATGCCAGTACTTTAGATACATTTAAAAATGACTTGAATACATTGAGGTATATGATTGTGTTAAATGGGTCAGCTTTCTAATTGTATTAATGTAAGTTCAATTGTCAGCTTCTTATTGTAAATCAGATAGGATCATTAGCTTGAACTCAATAGACTTTTGTCTTCTTTCATCCTCATCTGTTTTGTTACTATGTAATAAAAGCTTTAACCAACCTGTCAGACAAAAAGGAGGGAACTTTTCAACCCATTCTAGACCTCAAGTCTCTCAACAAGTTTCTCAAAGTTCTGTCCTTCAAAATGGAGACTATTCGTTCTATTTTCCCTCTAGTTCAGGAGGGTCAATTTATGACCACCATAGACCTGAAGGATGCGTATTTTCATCTTCCTATCCACAAGGAACATATCAAGTTCCTGAGGTTTGCCTTTTTGGATCAACATTTCCAATTTGTAGCCCTTTCTTTTGGCCTCGCCACTGCTCCGCAAATCTTTACAAAGGTTCTAGGGGCTCTTTTGGCTGTGGCCAGATCTCTAGGTATTGCAGTGGCTCCTTACCTGGATGGTATCTTGGTTCAGGTGCCATCTTTTCAGTTAGCAAGATCCCATACAGATTCTCTGTTATCTATTCTCTGCTCTTACGGATGGAAGGTGAATCTAGGAAAAAGTTCCTTGATGCCAAGTACCAGGGTATGTTTTCTGGGAACAATCATAGACTCAGTTTTTTTTGATGGAGGTCAGAAAAATCTAGCTTCTTGCGGGCTTTTGCTCTCTTTAGTCCTCTTTTCGTCCATCAGTGGCAGTGTGTATGGAAGTAATTGGTCTCAATGTGGCATCCATGGACATTATTCCGTTTGTTCACTTCCAACTGAGATCTCTACAGTTATGTATGCTCAGTCAATCAAATGGAGACCAATCAAATCTCTCCCAGAGGATAATTTTAGACTCTCAGACAAGGATTTATCTGTCCTGGTGTATCTCCCAAGACCATTTATCTCAGGACAATTGTTTCCTGAGACCTCCTTGGGAGATTGTGACCATGGATACCAGCGAGTTAGGCTGGGTAGCAGTTTGGGGTTCCTTAAGAGCTCAAGGAGTCTGGACTCAGGAAGAATCTGACCTCCCTATTAATATCGTAGAATTGAGAGCAATTTTCTATGCACTAACAGCTTGGCTTCAACTGAGTTTAGTCTGGTTTATCAGATTTCAACTTCCGTGGCGTATATCAACCACCAAGGAGGAACTCAGAGCTTATTAGCTATGAAGGAGTTGACTCGCATTCTTCAGTGGGCAGAGTTTCACAATTGTCATCTCTCTGCCATTCATATCCCAGGGGTGGACAACTGGGAAGAGTGTTTTCTGAGCAGGCAGACTTTTCACCCAGGGGAATGGGTTCTCTATCTGGAAGTATTCTTAATGTTAACCCTTAAATGGGGAGTTCCGGAGCTGGATCTGATGGCATCTCGTCTAAATGCCAAGCTCCCTCAGGTGATAGCCTGTATCAAACAGGATCAGACTTTGGTGATTCTAATAGCTCCAGCGTGGCCTCGCAGAACTTGGTTTGCAGACCTAGTGAAGAGAATTCACCGTATTCTGTTCTTTTTCAGGAGGGACTGGGAAGAGGTTTATGAGCCAGTTCTCTAAATGGTCAGATTTCAGCTCTGTCGATTCTTTTACAGAAGCATCTGGCAGTTTTGCCAGATGTTCAATCTTTTGTTTAGGCTTTGGTTAGAATCAGGCCTTTGTTTGGGTCAATTGCTCCTCCTTGGAGTATTAATCTTGTCCTCAGGGTTCTGCAGCAGGCTCCATTTGAGCCTATGCATTCTGTTGATATTAAATTATTGTCCTGGAAGGTTTTGTTTCTGCTGGCAATTTCCTCTGCCCGTAGAGTTTCTGAGCTTTGGCTCTACAGTGTGAACCTCCTTATCTTATTTTTCATGTGGATAAGGCGGTCCTCTGAACTAAATTAGGATTCCTACCTAAGAAATATTATCCAAGAAATTGTTGTTCCTCAATTTTGTCCTAATCTTTCCTCTCAGAAGGAATGGTTGTTGCACAATCTCAATGTTGTGCGTGCCAAGATTTTCGTCAATCTTCTGCTCTTTTTTTTCTATTTTCTGGTAAGCGGAAGGGTCAAAAGGCCACTTTTTCTACTCTCTCCTTTTGGCTGAGAAGAGTTATTTGATTGGCTTATGAGACAGCTGTACAGCAGCCTCCAGAGAAAATTATGGCTCACTCCACTAGGGCTGTTGCTTCCTCTTGGACCTTTAAAAATTATGCTTCTATGGAACAGATTTGCAAGGTGACCACTTGGTCATCATTGCATACTTTTTTCAAATTTGATGTTTGCCTCATCTGAGGCTTCTTTTGGGAGTAAAGTTCTTCAATCGGTGGTGCCTTCGGTTAAGGTTCGCCTGTATCCCTCTCTTCCATTCTGTGGACTTGAGCTTGGGTATAGGTTCCCACTGGTAATTGAATTGATATGTGGACTCTCCATTCCATTGGAAAGAAAATATAAATTATGCTTACCTGATAAATTATTTTATTTCCTGGCATGGAGAGTCAATGACCCGCCCTTATTTTAATCTTAAAACAACTTTTGTCATTTTCTAAACCTCGGGCACCTCTATACCCTTTGTGTCTTCTTCTCTTTCCATGATCCCTCGGCTGAATGACTGAGGATTGTGGGAAATGGGAGGATACTTGAAGCTTTGCTGGGGTGTTCTGTGCCTCCACCTGGTGGCCAGGAGTTGAATGGATTTGTGGACTCTCCATGCCAGGAAAGAAAATAATTTATCAGATAAGCATAAATTATATATTTTTGTTAAAAAAAGTTAACCCTACCGACAGCTGAAGGTTACATGTGCAAAACAACTACTTTATACTCTAACATACTATAATATGCTATTTTTTTTCTAAATGCTACCAAGTTGTTGTATATTTAAGGATAATGGATTTACTGTCACTGACAACACCTGGTAAAGCTCTCACAGTATGTGAAGCCTGCAGCAAATAGATAGCATCTTACACCAGCCAACTTCAGTAGCACTTTATTTATATTTTATTTTAATTTTTGCCATATAAACTTGCCAATTAAAAAAATAAAATAAAAGTTGGTTAAAAATAGACACTGGAAGTGCCACCAAGTTCTAGCTAGTGACAAACAGGTGACATTTATGAAATAAAACTAAAGTGAAAATTAAAATTTCATTACACTGAGCTAACTTTGATATTTTGCAGAAAGAAAATCTACTATTCATTAAAACATCATCTTAAATGAATGTTTAAAAATTGCTGGCAAGTATTTTAAAATAATTTTCAAAAATAAGCAAAATTAATTACATAGCTAAGCTGCCTGGAGCAGCCATCTCCACCCCCCCTTATCAGTGTTTAGACACAGGCATTGTATTTCAACTGAGTTCACAGCTTCTAGGAATGCTCCAGCAGATAATCCCTATTCACTTTTGCATTCTACCAAAACAACAATAGATATAGATACAGCCATAGAAGGAGATATGTGGGGGGAGTTAAAACTTTAAAATTTAGAAACTAAAAAGAAAGGGTTAATGGTGAGGCACTGCAGAATAAATTTGCAGGTAAAGTAATTAAAGTACATATTATTATATTTTGTCTCTATCCCAACTTGTTTTATGTCCCTTTGAATGGACATGGAATCCAAATGTTCTTTCATGACCAACTTTCAACAACTTTCCAGTTTACGTCTATTATCAAATTTCTTTTGGAATAATTTGTTGAAAGAGCAGCAATGCTTACCTAGATAAACCTTTCAGCAAAGAATAACAAGAGAAGAAGCAAATAAAATAATAGAAGTAAATGGGAAAGTTATTTAAAATGATATGGTCTGTCTAAATCATGAATGTCTAATTATGACTTTACTGTCCCTTTAAGGGCCGGATTATCTAAACCTCTCCGCTCTGGCAGATGATTTAATACGTTTTGTCAGTACTCACAGGTTTTTAAAAAGTCATTTTTTTCTTGAGAGTTGTTTACTTCTCTATGTGAAGTTCTAGATGTGAAGGAGAGACACCTATTGTAAAAATAATGCTCAAAAATAGCCCCAAAGATTTGACAAGATTTCTCTCCATGCCAGTGAGTTTATGATCATAGGGCCCTAAGTACTTTGGTTTATTATGAAATTCTTCTTTATTATTTTAATAAAATAATATTAATTAAACAATTGGGTGTTTTGTCTATAAAAAAAGACTCTTGAGATGTGATCGTATGAATACTTAATACAAATATAATCAAGGCTCATATAAAGTCGGTAGAAGAGCTGTTCATCCCAAGTCAGTTGTTTGTGAGAAGAGGTCTCACTTTAAGGCTAGGGGAAAGGAGAGTTAATCTCCAGCAAGGTAAATGTTTTTTCACTGTAAGAGCAAGTTGTGGAACTCATTGACAAAGGAGGTAGTGCATGCCAGTACTTTAGATACATTTAAAAATGACTTGAATACATTGAGGTATATGATTGTGTTAAATGGGTCAGCTTTCTAATTGTATTAATGTAAGTTCAATTGTCAGCTTCTTATTGTAAATCAGATAGGATCATTAGCTTGAACTCAATAGACTTTTGTCTTCTTTCATCCTCATCTGTTTTGTTACTATGTAATAAAAGCTTTAACCAACCTGTCAGACAACTAAATCACGAACCCTTCATTCTGACCGGCTATAAATCATATCACACTATAAACTGTCAATAAACCAACAGTTATTTTTTTTTAAAAATACAGAGAATTAAAAGGACAGTAAAGTCAAAATTTAACTTCAATGGATTTGATAGAGTATGACC
>NC_069502.1:3372286-3374786 GCF_027579735.1 Bombina bombina | reverse complement strand
AGAATATAGGAACAGTTCTTATTAGCTATAAAGTCTTTTATGCCCACTTTGCTTATAGAGTCACAATTGCTCCCACAAGGGGCACTCACACCCTGTACCCATCCTGTATTTATGGATACAGGGTGACATAGACATAAGACAGAGGTATGAAAGTACATGGGGTGTCCAGCATATAAAATTCCATATTTCCATGCAGTCTCTGGGTATCCTTAAGCCCATGTACCTCCAGCCCAAAGAATGTTCCATAACAGGCCCTCCAATGTACAGTGGCGAGATTGGTTTTGTCACATCTCTCCCCTTTTCCAAACAGACTAACAGGGTATCTGACCTCCTGCCGGTCAGTGCCCTGGTTAGTCCAGCAACCCACCCATAAAACACAATTAGTAGTACAGCCCACCCACAATAAATGGTTACTACACCTGAGTACGGGGAAAACTTGTCCATGTCCAGGTGCCTCACCACAGCTGTGTGGGGGACTGGTACGCTGAATTGGTGGGTTGCGAGGTGGGCAGAGACCAGCTGTACTCTGCCCGGGTGCCAGCACTACCATGGAAGTAGCCTGGTGGGAGCCTGGTTGCTGGAGGGGAAGACCGACTGTCTCCCCTTCGGATACATAGCTGTGCTGCTGGAGGGGGAGACCAATCGTCTCCCCTTTGGCTAAACAGCCGTGTTGCTGGGGGACAGGACCATCAAACTCCTCTCCCTCTGGTTTGTCATGCTCAGCTGTCCAGGGTATATACTGTGGCATATACCACCAGAGCGCCTGGTAGGCATGTCAGTTTGCTGGGACAATCCATCTGTATTCCCGTTATGAGAGAGAATTCCTGTCCATACAAACAAGGGTTCAAATTCCTCAGTGCCCAGACCAGGGCCAAACAGTCCTTCAAAATCCCATCAGCTTCTTTACGAGTTTTCTGTACCTGCTCTTTATAGGTATCCACAATCCCTTCATACTGACATAGGGTGCCCTTGAGTTGCTGCACCTCACTATGAGCCAGCGTCAGCTTCTCCTCCAGTGTCACTAAGTTTGTCTTTAATGTTTCATGTTCCACTCTCAAGCTGGTGTTTTCTGCAGTTTGTCGGTGCAGCTTGTCTAGCAGAGATTCCTGTTCTAAACGTGCTTTTTCCTCTGCGCTCCTCTTCTCCTTCATCAGCGCATTGTAACGGGACCTCCACATATCAATAGCGGATAGAGATTTACTGAGCTCAGCGTCCTGGGGCTTAGCAGCAGGTGGGTCAGTCTCTGCTGCACGGATCTGGGCACGGGTAGTCACAGAGTTAACATCAGCGGGACCCATAGGAGCGTAGGCAGAAACAAGGGGGGCCAAGTCATTTCCAAGAAGAACATCAGCAGGTAAGTCCTTCTTGACCCCCACATTCACAGGTCTAGCGCCCACTCCCCAATCCAAATGTACCCTGGCAACAGGTAGGCTGAACACATCGCCCCCTGCTACCCTCACAGCCACAGTGTCTCCAGTGTACTGTTTCTCAGACACCAAGTTCTTTTGAAGCAAGGTCATGGTAGCACCAGTATCCCGTAGACCACTGACCTTCTTCCCATTCACTTTAACCAGTTGCCGGTTATTCCGGTGGGCAGCTTGCACAAGGTCTGCCTCATGTAGGATGCTCCAGCATTCTTGCGCCTCTATGTAGCGGGCCGCAGGCTGAGGATTACGTGGGATTCCGCCGGCGGGTCTTCTCCAGGACTGCGCTTGGTTCGCTGCGTTTAGGGGACACTCTGGTCTTTTGTGCCCTAGTTGCTTACATCTAAAGCACCGAATAGGTTGTGAGTAGCCCCGCGAATTGAACAGGGCTCTCTGAGGGTAGTTCGTGGCCGGAGGCCGTGTGGTATAGCGGTGCGCCGGGGTTTGGTAACTGGCAGCTGCTGGGGTGACTGGGGGTCTGTACTCCACTCTAGCAGGGGGCTTAGTGGTAGCAATGTCCAGTTTGCGGGCATCCGTATACTCATCTGCCAAGCGAGCCGCTTCCTGCAGGGTGGAGGGTTTACGGTCCCGAACCCACTCTCGAACTCCTGCGGGTAATTTGTCGAAGCAATGTTCCAACAGGAATAGCTGCAGCACCTCTTCCCCAGATATGGCTTGGCACCCCGCTATCCAGTGAGCTGCTGTGCGGTGCACCTTACATGCCCACTCAAGGTAGGAATCTCCAGCTAATTTAACAGTGTCTCTGAACCGTCTCCGGTATGCCTCCGGTGTAACCGCATACCTGGAGAGCAGAGCCTCTTTTACAGTATTATAATCCCTGACTTCCTCATCTGGAATGGCCCGAAAAGCCTCTCTGGCCCGGCCGGATAATTTTCCAGATAATATCGTGACCCAGTCCTCTGCGGGTACCTTGTGTAGTGCACATTGCCTCTCAAAATCCGCAAGGTACCCATCAATCTCTCCTTCTGTTTCCAGGAAGTTTTTAAAAGCTGCAAAATTTACTTTTCTCTTTTCCATCTTAGTCAGTATTGTAATAATCCCCCTCTTCCTGAGGT
>NC_069502.1:3357286-3369786 GCF_027579735.1 Bombina bombina | reverse complement strand
TGCCCCCCTATACCGTCGCCCTCTATAATAAAGTTATTAACCCCTATCCTGCTGATCCCGCACCTCGCCGCAAATATATAAATAGTTTAACCCCTAAACTGCCGCTCCCGGACCCTGCGGCAACCTATATTAAATTTATTAACCCCTAATCTGCCCCCCCCTACACCGTCGCCACCTATAATACATTTATTAACCCCTATCCTGCCCCCCACTACACCGCCGCCACTGTAATAAATTTATTAACCCCTAAACCTAAGTCTAACACTAACCCTAACACCCCCCTAACTTAAATATTAATTAAATAAATCTAAATAATATTTCTATTATTAACTAAATGAATCCTATTTAAAACTAAATACTTACCTATAAAATAAACCCTAATATACCTACAATATAAATAATAATTATATTGTAGCTATCTTAGGATTTATTTTTATTTTATAGGTAACTTTCAATTTATTTTAACTAGGTACAATAGCTATTAAATAGTTATTAACTATTTAATAACTTACCTAGCTAAAATAAAGAGAAATTGTTACAAACTGCTATTTGTAACTGGCCCTTTAAATGGAAAATTGCCCTGCTTCCCTGGATTGTGGAGAAGCCTATTTGCCAGCCTCCTTCCTCATGACTATGGCCCCTGGAAGATTGTGCCCCTGAAAACGTATTAACTTTTATTGGGTGTGTATGGCCCTTTAAGAACCGTCTGGGGACATATTGTGACTTTGGTGAACAATGCCCCTTTAAGACTATGTCCCCAGACCTGTAAAATAACTTGTCCCTGGCTTTCTCCCACTTGGTTCAGTAAATAGGGCTTACTGAACCAAGTACCACACAGGCAGAGTGTTCCACAGAAAGGGAGCACTGTTACAAAAGCATTAGTTTTCATTGTGTGCCATTAAGAGTTAATTTTGTTCAGCTTCAAGAAGCTATTCTAAATACAAGTTTGCTGGGATCAGCTCTAATTAAGTTTAGTGATAAACATTCCCATTGTCTAATCAGACTGCTAGTTATAAGATTGACTGCATTGTTTTCTTGTGTGTAACTTGTTATCTGCTGAAGAAATGTAATTCTACTATGGCCTGTCAAAGGGCGTTGTCTCTCTATCTAAATGTATCAAATGTGTGATTGGGGATTTTATGCCTCCCCCTGAGAGTGTCCTTTTTTGCATGTAACCTCAATAAAAAGCAGGCTGTGTGTTCCAGCACATCAGACCTTTTCTGACCCTCTAACTTGCAGCCTTGACTCATATTTGTAGGGGACAGCTATAATCACTACAGGGTTTGCTATGCTCTTCATACTCCCTTAGCTACTGAGCTCTTGTAAGAGCTCTTGTTCCTGATCCTGATTCACGCTACAGAAGGAAGAGGTTCACCTACTGGAGCCTGGTCGTAGGTCCAGGGCGCAGAGCAGACGGCGAGATACCAGCCCAGCAGCGGTGGTTCGTAGAGTCTGCATTACTTATGGTGGCTACGCAGTAGTCTATGGTGTCTACGGTGCTGATGATCCTTCGATGAGCGCTAGGAGCATCCTTTTCTACGGTCCAACTTCCAGCCAGCCTGGAGGCAACCGTAACATTTGGCGGCAGCGGTGGGATGGCGTCCTAGCGCAAGGAGCAGCACCCCAACAGCACTGGTATCGTATGAGAGTTATTGAGGGCAACGCTAGCCACTGCGCAGCGTCCCTACCTACAGCAGCATGGAGCTGACAAGACACTGGTCAGAACCCTGTGAAGAGCACCTCAACCTGATCCGTCGCTATGAGGGCGCTGATTTCATTCCAGAGGTAAAGAGGCGGCTAGTCCGATATGGTCCAGACCCTGCGCAGGAGGTAGTCAGTCGAATCATCCGAAAATTGGCTACTGAGAACGAAGCGGCACGAGCCTTTGAGCGCCAACTGTAGAGTTTGGGGGTATGGACACCTGCTCTCCAGCGAGAAAGTGAGTTACAGGGAGCGGAGAGCAACGACCTCCCTCCCCAGCGGCAGCCTGAGTCACAGGGAGAGGAGAGCAGCGACCTCCCTCCCCAGTGGCAGTATACCGTGCAGAGGGAAGAGACAACCGGTCTCCTTCCCCAACCCCAACCAGAGATACCCGAGGCAACAGGCCTCATAGACTGGTCCTGGGAGGGCCCCCAGCAGGCAGGTGGAGATGGGACCGCAGTCTCTCTACCGGCCCTACAGGGATGCTGGGCAGGCGGCCCAGATCCCCAGCGACAGACCCAGCTACAGGGAGGGGAGAGCATCGACCTCCCTCCCCAGCCGGAGTGTGCCTTCCAGGGAGAGGAGACAACTGGTCTCTCTCCCCAGCCGCAGCATGTTCCACAGGGAGTGGAGAGCATCGACCTCCCTTCCTCACGGCCGCCGGAGTATCAGGAGGAGGAGGTAAGCCAATCTCCCCCTCCCCAGCTAACTCCTAACTTGGGCCCAGGGTTAACAGTGGAGATGTTAACCCCCACTGACCCCCACGTTCCCTTTGCCACCGGGCAGGACTATGCCCCAATTCCCACAGCAGAAGAGCTGGAATTAGGACGGAGCGCTGCTGGCCTCTGCCCTACAGACCCCCTTGTTACAGGGCTGGCCTGCAAACCCCTCACCCCAGCAGAAGCGCTGGCACCAGGGCAGAGTGCCGGTGGCCTCTGCCCCCCAAGTACCACCAGCTATTTGCCCAGCTGCGCCAGGAAGGCCGAGGATGCTACCCTTTCATCCTACAACCTGCAACCTACAGGCCAGTACTACTTACTGTGGGGGGGCTACTTTGCTGCTAATGTTTATTTGTGGGTGGGTTACGAGACTAACTTAGGCACTGACCGACAGAAGGTCAGGTGCCTGGTTAGTCTCCCTCCAAAAGGGGAGATATGTTACAAACTGCTATTTGTAACTGGCCCTTTAAATGGAAAATTGCCCTGTGTGACAGACCCTTCTGTCAGGACTGAAGGAGTTAACTGTGTTTAGCTTTAAGAAGCTAATTTCTAAAGACAGATATGCTGGCCTCAGCTATTGTGTGCTATAATTACGTTTAAGTAATAAACATTCCATTGTTTAATCACATCTAGAGAGCAGACGCCTCAGTGATAAGAGAAGCCAAGTGTGTGTCTTGTGTTCAAGTTGTTATCAGCTTGAGCAAGGTATTCTATTGTATCATGTCAAAGGGCGTGTTCCCTCCATCTAATGTACAACAGTCTTTCAACCCCCCCATCTGGGGTCAAACCTGTATAAATACTAGGCATCTGGCCTTTAATAAATGTCATTCTGTTTTAAACCTGATGTGAAGCCTGGTCTCATGTTTGAGGGGAAAAACTGGCTGGGTTGTGAGTTGCTGATTTCCTATGCAGGACATTGTTCATCTGGTGTTAACCCTTGGTATCCTGTTGGTACCGTAACAATTGGTGGCAAGCGACGGAATGAACCTTATCGCCCAGAAGAGCAACTACACAAGCCAGTAACCTCAGGAAGAGGGGGATTATTACAATACTGACTAAGATGGAAAAGAGAAAAGTAAATTTTGCAGCTTTTAAAAACTTCCTGGAAACAGAAGGAGAGATTGATGGGTACCTTGCGGATTTTGAGAGGCAATGTGCACTACACAAGGTACCCGCAGAGGACTGGGTCACGATATTATCTGGAAAATTATCCGGCCGGGCCAGTGAGGCTTTTCGGGCCATTCCAGATGAGGAAGTCGGGGATTATAATACTGTAAAAGAGGCTCTGCTCTCCAGGTATGCGGTTACACCGGAGGCATACCGGAGGCGGTTCAGAGACACTGTTAAATTAGCTGGAGATTCCTACCTTGAGTGGGCATGTAAGGTGCACCGCACAGCAGCTCACTGGATAGCGGGGTGCCAAGCCGTATCTGGGGAAGAGGTGCTGCAGCTATTCCTGTTGGAACATTGCTTCGACAAGTTACCCGCAGGAGTTCGAGAGTGGGTTCGGAACCGTAAACCCTCCACCCTGCAGGAAGTGGCTCGCTTGGCAGATGAGTATACGGATGCCCGCAAACTGGACACTGCTACCACTAAGCCCCCTGCTAGAGTGGAGTACAGACCCCCAGTCACCCCAGCAGCTGCCAGTTACCAAACCCTGGCGCACCGCTATACCACACGGCCTCCGGCCACGAACTACCCTCAGAGAGCCCGGTTCAATTTGCGGTGCTACTCACAACCTATTCGGTGCTTTAGATGTAAACAACTAGGGCACAAAAGACCAGAGTGTCCCCTAAACGCAGTGAACCAAGCGCAGTCCTGGAGAAGACCCGCCGGCGGAATCCCACGTAATCCTCAGCCTGGGGCCCACTACGTAGAGGCGCAAGAATGCTGGGGCATCCTACATGAGGCAGACCTTGTGCAAGCTGCCCACCGGAATAACCGGCAACTGGTTAAAGTGAATGGGAAGGAGGTCAGTGGTCTACGGGATACTGGTGCTACCATGACCTTGCTTCAAAAGAACTTGGTGTCTGAGAAACAGCACACTGGAGACACTGTGGCTGTGAGGGTAGCAGGGGGTGATGTGTTCCGCCTACCTGTTGCCAGGGTACATTTGGATTGGGGAGTGGGCGCTAGACCTGTGAATGTGGGGGTCAAGAAGGACTTACCTGCTGATGTTCTTCTTGGAAATGACTTGGCCCCCCTTGTTTCTGCCTATGCTCCCATGGGTCCCGCTGATGTTAACCCTGTGACTACCCGTGCCCAGACCCGTGCCACCGAGACTGACCCACCTGCTGCTGAGACCCAGGTAAGACTCTCTCCCCCGACTTGTACCCTAGACCAGACCCCCTTAAGCTGGGATACCCCAGAGACGTACGGGAGGGAAACCCGGGAGGATCCGACCCTTCAGAAATACAGGGCTAGGGCAGATGCTGGAGAAGAGGGGGTAGATGGGGAACGTTATGAGTGGGTGGGGGATCGGCTATATAGAATCCCCAAACCTGCCCAGAAAAGTACTGCCCCTCCGCAGAATCGGCAGCTGGTGGTGCCTGCGAAATACCGGCAAGAGATTCTGCGGATTGGGCATGATGTACCATTAGCTGGACATCTAGGGTCCCGCCGCACCGCTCATAGGATCACCCAGAATTTCTTCTGGCCCAATTTTAACCGAGATGTGCGGGTATATTGTAGTACTTGTGACACCTGTCAACGGGTGGGTAAGCGGGGGGATCACCCAAAAGCTAGGCTTATGTCTATGCCTGTCATTGGGGAACCCTTTTCCCTCATAGCCGTTGACATTGTGGGTCCACTGGCCAGGGCTAGTCCATCAGGTAAGAAGTATATTCTCACTGTGGTGGACTATGCCACTCATTACCCAGAGGCAGTAGCACTGTCGAATATAGAGGCAGAGACAGTCGCTGATGCCCTAGTTAAGGTTTTTACTAGGGTCGGGTTCCCTAAGGAGATTCTCTCTGATCAGGGGACCCAGTTTACAGCTGTGCTCACCCAGCAGCTGTGGAAGGTGTGCGGCATTAAACCGTTGCTCAGTTCGCCTTATCACCCACAGACTAACGGTCTCTGCGAGCGCTTTAATGGCACCCTCAAGCAGATGCTGAGGACCTTCACGGACACTTGCAGAGACTGGGAATGATTCCTGCCTCATCTGCTATTTGCGTACAGAGAGGTGCCCCAGGAATCTACTGGGTTCTCTCCCTTTGAGTTACTCTATGGGAGAAGGGTCCGCGGCCGCCTGGATCTCATTAGAGGACACTGGGAGGGAGAGATAGAGCAGGAGGGAACCCCCATCGTGCCATATGTTCTGGAACTCCGGGACCGCATGGAGAAACTGTCTCTGATGGTAAGAGAGAATCTCCAGGTGGCCCAGGGGAGACAGAAGGGGTGGTACGATCAGGGTGCCCGGCAGCGGGTCTTCCAGGTTGGACAGAAGGTTTTGGTGCTCAAGCCTGTGAAGACCAACAAGATGCAAGCATCTTGGCAGGGCCCGTATAAGGTGTTATCTCAGGTGTGTGATACTACCTATATTATAGCCAGCTGTGCAGATGAGAGGATCCAGCGATCCTTTCATGTGAACATGCTGAAGGAGTATCAGGAGAGGCCAGAGGATGTAGCTGCAGTATGTGCCCCTGCTGCAGACGACCCAGAGAATTTACCCCTACCCGACTTATTAGAGAAGGACCCCCAGACTGACCTCACTAGTCTTGTGCAGCTAGGGGACCGGTTAAACCCTACCGAGAGGGTACAGGCAAGACAGCTCCTGTGGGAGAAGCAGGCTACGTTCTCCCAAGAGCCCGGCTACACTACTCTAGCTGTACATAAGGTAGAGACACCTGGACAGAATCCCCTGCGACAGCCTCCCTACCGTATACCCGAAGCAGTCCGAGAAGGAATGCGGAAGGAGATACAGGAAATGGCTCGGATGGGAGTGACCGAGCACTCCGATAGTCCTTGGGCTTCACCTGTAGTCCTGGTACCTAAGAAAGATGGAACCACCCAGTTCTGTGTGGACTACAGGCGGCTCAACAAGAGGACCACCACTGACGCTTACCCGATGCCCCGGGTAGACGAATTACTAGACCGTATTGCTAGGGGACGCTATCTGACAACCATAGACCTGTGTAAAGGCTATTGGCAGATTCCCCTGGCCGAGGATGCTATCCCCAAGTCGGCATTCGTCACCCCATTCGGCCTGTACCAGTTTAAGGTCATGCCCTTTGGGATGAAGAATGCTCCGGCTACCTTCCAGCGTATGGTGGATAGACTCCTCGATGGCTTCCAGGAATTTGCTTGTGCATACCTGGACGACATTGCGGTTTACAGTGAGTCCTGGGAAGAACACCTTACCCATGTAGGGGTGGTTCTGGACAAGATTCGGGCCGCTGGCCTGACCTTGAAACCAGACAAGTGCCATCTAGGTATGGCTGAAGTACAGTACTTGGGTCACCGAGTGGGGTGTGGGAGACAGAGACCGGAGCCAGCCAAGGTAGAGGCTGTGGCTAACTGGCCCACACCTATCACTAAGACCCAAGTGCTAGCCTTCCTGGGGACGGCCGGGTATTACCGACGTTTTGTCCCAGACTACAGTACTATCGCCAAGCCCCTGACTGACCTGACTAAAAAGAACCTCCCCAAACAGGTCCTGTGGTCTCCAGCTTGTGAAGCCGCGTTTCAGGCACTGAAGCAGGCCCTTGTGAATGCCCCTGTCTTGGCTGCCCCAGTCCCTAACAAACGTTTTCTCATTCATACGGATGCTTCCATGTATGGACTGGGGGCTGTACTGAGTCCAGTCGGGGAGGATGGAGGAGAGCACCCTGTCGCATACCTAAGCAGAAAGTTGTTACCTCGGGAAGTGAGTTATGCGGCAGTAGAGAAGGAATGTTTAGCCCTGGTCTGGGCACTGAAGAAGTTGAACCCTTATCTATACGGACAGGAATTTTCCCTCATAACGGACCACAATCCCTTAGTCTGGCTTAACCGGGTCTCAGGAGACAATGGTAGATTGCTGAGGTGGAGTTTAGCCCTCCAGCCCTATAACTTCACCATCGGCTACCGGCCCGGTAAGCTAAACGGGAATGCAGATGGATTGTCCCAGCAAACTGACATGCCTACCACCTCCTAGTCCGGTCATCCCCAGGTTGACCCGCCAAAGGGTCAAGCCGGGTCTGCCGGAGTGTTCCACAAGGGGGGAGCTATGTGACAGACCCTTCTGTCAGGACTGAAGGAGTTAACTGTGTTTAGCTTTAATAAGCTAATTTCTAAAGACAGGTTTGCTGGCCTCAGCTATTGTGTGCTATAATTACGTTTAAGTAATAAACATTCCATTGTTTAATCACATCTAGAGAGCAGACGCCTCAGTGATAAGAGAAGCCAAGTGTGTGTCTTGTGTTCAAGTTGTTATCAGCTTGAGCAAGGTATTCTATTGTATCATGTCAAAGGGCGTGTTCCCTCCATCTAATGTACAACAGTCTTTCAACCCCCCCATCTGGGGTCAAACCTGTATAAATACTAGGCATCTAGCCTTTAATAAATGTCATTCTGTTTTAAACCTGATGTGAAGCCTGGTCTCATGTTTGAGGGGAAAAACTGGCTGGGTTGTGAGTTGCTGATTCCCTATGCAGGACATTGTTCATCTGGTGTTAACCCTTGGTATCCTGTTGGTACCGTAACACCCTGCTTCCCTGGATTGTGGAGAAGCCTATTTGCCAGCCTCCTTCCTCATGACTATGGCCCCTGGAAGATTGTGCCCCTGAAAACGTATTAACTTTTATTGGGTGTGTATGGCCCTTTAAGAACCGTCTGGGGACATATTGTGACTTTGGTGAACAATGCCCCTTTAAGACTATGTCCCCAGACCTGTAAAATAACTTGTCCCTGGCTTTCTCCCACTTGGTTCAGTAAATAGGGCTTACTGAACCAAGTACCACACAGGCAGAATGTTCCACAGAAAGGGAGCACTGTTACAAAAGCATTAGTTTTCATTGTGTGCCATTAAGAGTTAATTTTGTTCAGCTTCAAGAAGCTATTCTAAATACAAGTTTGCTGGGATCAGCTCTAATTAAGTTTAGTGATAAACATTCCCATTGTCTAATCAGACTGCTAGTGATAAGATGGACTGCATTGTTTTCTTGTGTGTAACTTGTTATCTGCTGAAGAAATGTAATTCTACTATGGCCTGTCAAAGGGCGTTGTCTCTCTATCTAAATGTATCAAATGTGTGATTGGGGATTTTATGCCTCCCCCTGAGAGTGTCCTTTTTTGCATGTAACCTCAATAAAAAGCAGGCTGTGTGTTCCAGCACATCAGACCTTTTCTGACCCTCTAACTTGCAGCCTTTACTCATGTTTGTAGGGGACAGCTATAATCACTACAGGGATTGCTATGCTCTTCATACTCCCTTAGCTACTGAGCTCTTGTAAGAGCTCTTGTTCCTGATCCTGCTTCACGCTACAGAAGGAAGAGGTTCACCTACTGGAGCCTGGTCGTAGGTCCAGGGCGCAGAGCAGATGGCGAGATACCAGCCCAGCAGCGGTGGTTCGTAGAGTCTGCATTACTTATGGTGGCTACGCAGTAGTCTATGGTGTATACGGTGCTGATGATCCTTCGGTGAGCGCTAGGAGCATCCTTTTCTACGGTCCAACTTCCAGCCAGCCTGGAGGCAACCGTAACAGAAATTTACCTGTAAAATAAAAACTAACCTAAGTTACAATTACACCTAACACTACACTATACTTTAATAAATTTTTCCTATTTAAAACTAAATACTTACCTGTAAAATAAACCCTAAGATAGCTACAATGTAATTAATAATTACATTGTAGCTATTTTAGGATTTATATTTATTTTACAGGTAACTTTGTATTTATTTTAGCTAGTTAGAATAGTTATTAAATAGTTATTAACTATTTAATAACTACCTAGCTAAAAGAAATACAAAATTACCTGTAAAATAAATCCTAACCTAAGTTACAATTAAACCTAACACTACACTATCATTAAATTAATTAAATTAATTAACTACAAATAACTACAATTAAATACAATTACATAAACTAAAGTACAAAAAATAAAAAAAGCAAAGTTACAAAAAATAAAAAACATAAGTTACAAACATTTAAAAAATATTACAACAATTTTAAGCTAATTACACCTAATCTAAGCCCCCTAATAAAATAACAAAGCCCCCCAAAATAAAAAAATTCCCTACCCTATTCTACATTAAAAAAGTTCAAAGCTCTTTTACCTTACCAGCCCTTAAAAGGGCCTTAAAATAACCTAACACTAATCCCCTGAAGATCAGCCAATAGAATGCGATCTCAATCTGATTGGCTGATTCAATCAGCCAATCAGATTTTTCCTACCTTAATTCCGATTGGCTGATAGAATCCTATCAGCCAATCGGAATTGAAGGGACGCCATCTTGTATGACGTCCCTTAAAGGAGCCTTCATTCGTCGTTAGTCCGTCGGGGAAGAAGGATGTTCCGCGTCGGCGGGATGAAGATCGATCCTGAAGCAAGAAGATTGAAGACCCCGCTTGGAAGATGACATCGCCCAGATGGAAGACCTCGGGAAGTGAGTTATGCGGCAGTAGAGAAGGAATGTTTAGCCCTGGTCTGGGCACTGAAGAAGTTGAACCCTTATCTATACGGACAGGAATTTTCCCTCATAACGGACCACAATCCCTTAGTCTGGCTTAACCGGGTCTCAGGAGACAATGGTAGATTGCTGAGGTGGAGTTTAGCCCTCCAGCCCTATAACTTCACCATCGGCTACCGGCCCGGTAAGCTAAACGGGAATGCAGATGGATTGTCCCAGCAAACTGACATGCCTACCACCTCCTAGTCCGGTCATCCCCAGGTTGACCCGCCAAAGGGTCAAGCCGGGTCTGCCGGAGTGTTCCACAAGGGGGGAGCTATGTGACAGACCCTTCTGTCAGGACTGAAGGAGTTAACTGTGTTTAGCTTTAATAAGCTAATTTCTAAAGACAGGTTTGCTGGCCTCAGCTATTGTGTGCTATAATTACGTTTAAGTAATAAACATTCCATTGTTTAATCACATCTAGAGAGCAGACGCCTCAGTGATAAGAGAAGCCAAGTGTGTGTCTTGTGTTCAAGTTGTTATCAGCTTGAGCAAGGTATTCTATTGTATCATGTCAAAGGGCGTGTTCCCTCCATCTAATGTACAACAGTCTTTCAACCCCCCCATCTGGGGTCAAACCTGTATAAATACTAGGCATCTAACCTTTAATAAATGTCATTCTGTTTTAAACCTGATGTGAAGCCTGGTCTCATGTTTGAGGGGAAAAACTGGCTGGGTTGTGAGTTGCTGATTCCCTATGCAGGACATTGTTCATCTGGTGTTAACCCTTGGTATCCTGTTGGTACCGTAACACCCTGCTTCCCTGGATTGTGGAGAAGCCTATTTGCCAGCCTCCTTCCTCATGACTATGGCCCCTGGAAGATTGTGCCCCTGAAAACGTATTAACTTTTATTGGGTGTGTATGGCCCTTTAAGAACCGTCTGGGGACATATTGTGACTTTGGTGAACAATGCCCCTTTAAGACTATGTCCCCAGACCTGTAAAATAACTTGTCCCTGGCTTTCTCCCACTTGGTTCAGTAAATAGGGCTTACTGAACCAAGTACCACACAGGCAGAATGTTCCACAGAAAGGGAGCACTGTTACAAAAGCATTAGTTTTCATTGTGTGCCATTAAGAGTTAATTTTGTTCAGCTTCAAGAAGCTATTCTAAATACAAGTTTGCTGGGATCAGCTCTAATTAAGTTTAGTGATAAACATTCCCATTGTCTAATCAGACTGCTAGTGATAAGATGGACTGCATTGTTTTCTTGTGTGTAACTTGTTATCTGCTGAAGAAATGTAATTTTACTATGGCCTGTCAAAGGGCGTTGTCTCTCTATCTAAATGTATCAAATGTGTGATTGGGGATTTTATGCCTCCCCCTGAGAGTGTCCTTTTTTGCATGTAACCTCAATAAAAAGCAGGCTGTGTGTTCCAGCACATCAGACCTTTTCTGACCCTCTAACTTGCAGCCTTTACTCATGTTTGTAGGGGACAGCTATAATCACTACAGGGATTGCTATGCTCTTCATACTCCCTTAGCTACTGAGCTCTTGTAAGAGCTCTTGTTCCTGATCCTGCTTCACGCTACAGAAGGAAGAGGTTCACCTACTGGAGCCTGGTCGTAGGTCCAGGGCGCAGAGCAGATGGCGAGATACCAGCCCAGCAGCGGTGGTTCGTAGAGTCTGCATTACTTATGGTGGCTACGCAGTAGTCTATGGTGTATACGGTGCTGATGATCCTTCGGTGAGCGCTAGGAGCATCCTTTTCTACGGTCCAACTTCCAGCCAGCCTGGAGGCAACCGTAACAGAAATTTACCTGTAAAATAAAAACTAACCTAAGTTACAATTACACCTAACACTACACTATACTTTAATAAATTTTTCCTATTTAAAACTAAATACTTACCTGTAAAATAAACCCTAAGATAGCTACAATGTAATTAATAATTACATTGTAGCTATTTTAGGATTTATATTTATTTTACAGGTAACTTTGTATTTATTTTAGCTAGTTAGAATAGTTATTAAATAGTTATTAACTATTTAATAACTACCTAGCTAAAAGAAATACAAAATTACCTGTAAAATAAATCCTAACCTAAGTTACAATTAAACCTAACACTACACTATCATTAAATTAATTAAATTAATTAACTACAAATAACTACAATTAAATACAATTACATAAACTAAAGTACAAAAAATAAAAAAAGCAAAGTTACAAAAAATAAAAAACATAAGTTACAAACATTTAAAAAATATTACAACAATTTTAAGCTAATTACACCTAATCTAAGCCCCCTAATAAAATAACAAAGCCCCCCAAAATAAAAAAATTCCCTACCCTATTCTACATTAAAAAAGTTCAAAGCTCTTTTACCTTACCAGCCCTTAAAAGGGCCTTAAAATAACCTAACACTAATCCCCTGAAGATCAGCCAATAGAATGCGATCTCAATCTGATTGGCTGATTCAATCAGCC